>NC_090021.1:66604876-66907906 GCF_037176765.1 Anolis sagrei
AGGCAGGCTGATAGCAAGGTGTAGCTGGGAGACAGAAGTTCTTAAAGCCTCCTTTCCTGGCTTGCTTTCTCACCAGTGTGGGGGAGATGCAGCCAGGACGCCGACCCTCTCCTGTTCTTGCAGGCAGGCTGATAGCCCTTGCAGGCAGGCTTTAGTATCTTTATTTGTGAAACTACACATTTCCAACATTTAAAAACAAAAAAGGCAAATATAAAATGTAAATTTAAAATAATCAATATAAAAAAGGAAAACAGACAGCTTGGGAGCAGCAAGGAGGAGGGGGAGAGAGGGACAATCCTACCCCCTGATGCCACAGAAATGAAAAGGGGCTCAGAAATGAAAAGGGGCTCATCATACCATGGTAGGTAATGGGAATATTGTGGGATTGTGAGCTATTGATGGGTTTTACCCATCAATAACTAGGGATAGGAGGTGAGGCATACAGACAGTGGGATACACATGGTGTTGTATGAGTGGGACCATCACAAAAGGTAATGGTCCAGTTGCAATGACGGTTTTCCTGCTTTGTGCAAAAAAGATCAAACAATGTTCTGATTAAGCTATCAACATGCTACGTCCTCATAATGCATAATTTTACTGGAGCAAAAAGTATTGCCACACTACTGTGGGCAGTACTTCATCCTATTTATTTATTTATTGCACTTATCACACCTTTCTCACCCCAAAGGGGACTTTGAGCGGCTCACAACAAAGGCACAATTCGATGCCACATATGCATACATAAGATAAAAACCAGACATATACATTAAAATCAAATAATTAAAAACATATCAATCTTAAAAACAATTACTTAAAAACAAAAACCACATAATCCAAAGGCATATTCCAGGAGCCATTCCGGCCATAAATTGCACTATTCCATAGTCACTTACTGCACTGAGAGTCATTGTTCAAAGGCTTGGTCCCATATCCATGTCTTCACTTTCTTTCTGAAGGTTAAGAGCTGATCTGATTTCCTTGGTGAGAAAGTTCCACAGCTGAGGGGCCACCACTGAGAAGGCCCTGTCTCTCGTCCCCACCAATCACACTTGTGAAGCGGGTGGGATCAAGAGCAGGGGCTCCCTGGATGATCTTAGCCTCTGAGATGGTTCATAGAGGTAGATATGTTCTGACAGGCAAGCCGGGCCAGAACCGTTTAGGGCTTTATAGAATAAAGTCAGCACTTTGAATTGTGCTACTAGTTTTTGCATCTATAGTTTGTAATCCTTTTTTGTTTTCTGAAGTTGATTTTGTTTATTTAATATTTTGGCGCATTTTTTCCAAAAACAGGGAAGTGAATGAGAGTTAAAGAAAAGGATATAACACCTTATCATAAAGTGTGATTGTTTTGGTTAAAAAGGTTCCATTCCATTTAACACAAACCAGAAGAGGATCTTGGCTCCTGCCATGTAAACTCACAGTCTTTCTCTTCTGATAAGTAATTTCATATCCAGAAATCCCTCAGTACCTTATAGGAAAGATTTATGTGTAACTCAAGTCCTCCAAACCCTTTCCAAAAACACTAGAAAGCTAATTAATAGGATATACTCCATTGATTTTTTTTTTAATGGATTGGTAACTTTGCTGGAAATTAGGCATTTTGTAGGGTAATACAACAGATAAAACTGTGATTACAGTAGCTTTTCTCAATTTTATAACCCATTATATGTCATTAATAAATTACATATTTTGTTTGATTGATCTGAAATGGCTTTTTGTGCAGAAGATGGTTACTGAAGACCTGTGTCAGCTATTTTAAAAGTTAAAAGAGTGATAGAATCCATCAGTGATTATCAAGCCTTGGTATGGTGCAGTATGCACAAGCCATATAAGCAAGAAAAATAAAATGAAAACTTCCCAATTTTCATATGATATGAACACAATTTTCAGAATATACCTAAGTACCACTGAACTCAGTTGAACCTATTCTGAATGCACACATATAGGGTTTCTCTGGCAGATGTTCCGATGCAAGCTTAAGCACATTTATTCAGAAGCCCACTTACTCCTTCATCACTTTGAATACGATTTTCCTGCTTCTTGGCAGGGGGTTGGACTGGATGGCCCATGAGGTCTCTTCCAACTCTATGATTCTATGGGCCTATAGGATTGCAGCTTTACTGATTTTTGAGAGTGTTTATGTGACTTTTTAAACAGACCATAAATTAAACCATGTGGTAGAACAACCTTGGAAATCTATTAAAGCACAGCTGTTTGACCTGTTGTCTCATGAAGAAAGAATTTGTTGTTGAGAGGTAGAAAGGAAGATAAAGCCTGTTCTAATCTGGATATAGATGGGAGATTAGTATCATTGACGCCAAACTTCTAAAAGGAGAACCAAAGAACCAGGAAGTTAATTTTTCCACAGTTAAAGTTCAGCTGTTCTTGAAAGCTTTGATGATGTTTGAGGCTGTCGTAGCAAATGAGCCAAAACCAAATTGATAAGTATCAGAAGAATTAACTCCATTTTAGATTTTCCTCTGGTCAAATGTATGAAACACTGTTTGAGTTCCATACAGTAATTAGCTACTGAAATCAGGCCGTCACATCTTTGTCCTCCTCTCCAATGTTGATCCCTCTTATTTGAGCCAGACTCCTAATGAATCTAGGAGCACAAACAAAATAACAGCATAATAATAAAGATGTCAGAAATCCGACAATCATTGCAAAATTGTTTGAGAAAGTGGGACTTGTAAAAACTGGGGTATATAGACAAACTCAGAAAAGGAAAATAGGCTAAAATTACAATGATAGGAAAGAGGCAAAATGAGGTGGTTCATCATTTGTTTCAAAGCATTTTTATATGTTGCACATACATACCCCAAGCAAAGAATCTGTAATTTAACCCAATTACTAGCTTAAATCTCACTTTAACTATAATGACAAGCATTTGCAGAAAGGGAAGGGAGAGAGAAAGAGTATTAGCTTGCATTTCAAGTGAAGTAGCTTATCCTATGTTGAAAATAAACAACAGAGAGCTTTTAGACAATGTCAAATGTTGACATTTTAGATACAGATAGTTTGCATTTTGAACATGACAAATGATTTCTTGGCAGAGAGAGATAATGTTCTTACTCAGCTCAACAGCCATAAACTCAAGTTTAGATGTAGTGTTTTTATTGTTTATCTTTCAAAACATTCCTGTCCACCAGTTTTAAAGCAAGCACCTGTCAGTTGTAACCTTGCTTCTTCTACTCTGGTGTGTTCTATTCTGTCACCAAGTCTTTTCCCCCTCCAGATAAAAAAAATGCATCATTATAAAGATGGTGTAGGCTGCCTATTGGGTCTATGGCACTTACCGATCCTGTGCTGTGTTCAGTGAGATTGGATACTTTAATTGCAGCTGCTGTCTTATCAAATGTTGTCTACAGGCACACCGGAGCCTCCATACTTGCAAGAAAACTCTGAATAATGGCTAATGTTTCCATTTGGGCAAGGCAATGTTTATAATATTGAAATTCAGTTTTCAGTTTTCAAAGTACTCTTCCTTGAATGATTTTAAAGATGAAAAATAAAAATTACTGGGTTTATCCAGCAATGTCATATTGGTCTTGCCCCACTGTATATTAGGTTATTTCAAAGTTCCAAGTCAAGTAATTTTCATATTACCAACATGTTAATGCGTTATGCTAGTTTACTTTTTGAATTTCCTTACTATATTAATATGCCCACCTCTTAGCAAATGTCATCATTTACACCCATCCACAAACATATGTGTATACATGTGTACCAATATTTGGCAAATATATAGTACGCACATTGTAAATTCTAAAATTTAGCATATGGAGAGGAGGAGGATTAGACGATGAGAGACTGCTACTAAACCTCTGACTGAAAAGTATTATTGTATTCGGGCTTTGTCAGACTATGTTTGCCCAGTTAACATCACTGGCTACACAATCAACTCACATGTCTCAGGGAACCTTCACTGCCTCCTGTAAATTAATGGGGATGTTTTATGTTTAGGTTTTATGTCAGATATAATTTTTGATAGGTTACATTTAATTTAATTTAATTTAATTTAATTTTTTTACTTATGATATTTATATGCCGCCCTTCTCACCACGAAGGAGACTCAGAGTGGCTTACAAGGTATATATACATACAATATTTATTTATTTATTTATTTATTTACAGCATTTATATTCTGCCCTTCTCACCCCTCAGGGGACTCAGAGCAGATTACAATGTACATATACATGGCAAACATTCAATGCCATATTTATTTATTTATTTATTTCATTCACTTATACCCCGCCCTTCTCACCCCGAGGGGGACTCAGGGCGGCTTACAGGGAGGGCACAATTAGATGCCCAAAACACAACAAGTAATCCAAACACTATCACAATTCAACAATCAGATTAAAACATCAATACATCATAAAAACATAATACCTAAAACCATCTCATGTCAGAGTCCATATATCAGAGCCGTACATCCGTTCTATTCCAATTATCTTTGTCTATCGCCAGGTCCTTGAGTTAATTGTCAGAGTGACCAAAAGCTTGGTCCCACATCCAGGTCTTTAGTTTTTTCCTAAATGCTAGGAGGGAAGAAGCCAATCTAATCTCCCCGGGGAGTGAATTCCACAGGCGGGGGGCCGCCACTGAGAAGGCCCTGCTCCTCGTCCCCGTCAGCCTCACTTGTGAGACCGGCGGGGTCGAGAGCAGGGCCTCCCCAGAAGATCTTAAACTTCGAGGTGGGATGTAGAGGGAGATCCGTTCGGACAAATACACTGGGCCGGAACCGTATAGGGTTTTATAGGTCAAGACCAGCACTTTAAATTCCGCTCGGAATTGGATCGGCAGCCAGTGGAGCTGACGCAACAGGGGGGTGGTGTGCTCCCTGTACGTCGCTCCGGTGAGCAATCTGGCTGCTTCTCGCTGGACTAGTTGTAGTTTCCGAGCAGTCTTCAATGGCAACCCCACGTAGAGTGCGTTGCAGTAATCCAGCCGGGATGTGACAAGAGCGTGGACCACCGTGGCCAGATCCGACTTCCCAAGGTACGGGCGCAGCTGGCGCACAAGTTTTAATTGTGCGAAAGCTCTCCCGGCCACCGCTGAGACCTGAGGTTCCAGGCTCAGCGGTGAGTCCAGGATCACTCCCAAGCTGCGAACCTGCGTCTTCAGGGGGAGTGTAACCCCGTCTAACACAGGCTGTAACCCTATACCCTGTTCGGCCTTCCGACTGACCAGTAGGACCTCTGTCACACAACATACATAGACAGACACACAGAGGCTACTTAAGCTTTTTAAGGAGGGTATTCTGGCCACCAGGGGAGCTGTCGCTTCACTGTTCATTTGTGAAACTGATGAAGTACTTTCCTCATTCTTTGCATGCTTGCTGAAGATTTTTATGGCGTCGTAAATTAGTTAAATTAGCCTCCCCGCATATGCAGTACCTAAATTTCCTACTTGACAGATGCAACTGTCTTTCAGGCTGCAAAGGTTGACAGCAAGCTACACAAATTGGTCAGAAGCTCACTCCAACCTAGGCTGGCTTTGAACTCATGACCTTTTGGTCAGTAGTGATTTTAATGCAGCTGACTCCCAGCCAGCTGTGCCACAGTCTCGCCACATAGATGTTATGTTATAAATTGTTGTCATAAGTTGGGATTTTTTGGGCTATTATGTTTGTTTCTGTTGTTGTACTGGGGCATTGAATGTTTGCCTTTTTTGCTTTTTGGAATCTGCCCTGAATCCCTTCAGGGAGACAAGGTGGAATATAAATAAAGTATTATTATTATTATTATTATTATTATTATTATTATTATTATTGTACATATGCAAAATGGAGCAATTAGTTCACTTGGACAGATTAAGCGTGAACAACATACATTTTAGTTTACCACAGTATTTACAGAAAGAAAGAAAAACATGATTATAATACTAATGCTTTGAAACTCGACCTTAATTCCTAATACTAATGATACAGCAAGGAAACATATCATAGCCATAGAATTAAGAAATAGAGGATTACCAATGGGAGCAACAGATTTCATATGTGGAATGCATACATTTTGGGGAAAACTCAGGATTATATGAATACAAAAGTACAATAGATTGACTCCGAGAATGAAATGAAATTTTCTGTGGGCCGCCTAGCTTTCATCAAAGAAAAGACAGTCAATCTGTAGTGCTTCAAATAATAGGCAATAACAACCCCCATTAACTCCAATTATAACAATATTGGCTAGGGTTGGTAGAAATTCTAGTTCGCAGTACCATCTGGAGGTATCATCAAACAGCTTTCTAGTGCTCTGTCAAAAATTGAAGCATTTGAGAAACTTTTAACTAGAGATATTAATAACCAAAGATTTTCATGAACCAATACATTTTCACTTACTGTCTTCTAGTTTGGATGAAAATTTCTATGAAGACTTTGTATTATCTGATTTGAAAGTAGCCTCTTGCATATATTGATCGCTGTACCAAAAAGCTGGAAGCAAGGGGAAAGACTGGGGAGAGAGAAAAGAGGCCCGCAGTATCATTTGAATCCAGGCAAGAAGTAGAGGAAATTGTGTGCTTGTATAAGCCCAGGAGTGTTAGTGCAGGACCTATGAAAAGAGATCCCTGAGGGTTGGAGTGAAACCACGACAAGGTGTAGACCAGGCCACTGAGCCTTTTTTCAAAGCAAAAGTTTCTCGTGGAGCCCCAAGAAATCTTTATATGTTATATTATAAACAATAAACAAATAACACCAAGCATGGGCCAAGACACTGGCAGATGGAGTCGGTGTAAACTAATTCACACAGTGCAACAATACAATATTTAATATAAAGATCAATTTTAATCAATATACACTTAACAGTATTTCAGTGGAAGACCGCCAGGGCCATCCAGTCCAACCACCTTCTTCAATGCAGGGAAAACCCAATCAAAGCACCCCAACAATGTCTATCTAGGCTTTGTAATATAATAATAATAATAACAACAACAACAACAGCAGCAGCAGCAGAAAACCCAGAGGCTATCCAGTCCAACCTCCTTCTGCTATGCAGGAAAAACACAACCAAAACACTCTGAAAAAATAACCACTCAGCCTTAATAATAATAATAATAATAATAATAATAATAATAATAATAGCAGAAAGGAGGTGGGGGGAAAGGGTCTGGATGGCAAGGAATAGAGTCTGGGCAGCAGGGGAGGCAGAGCACAGTTTGAAAACCCCCACTCTAGACTAACACAGAATTTGGAATATATGGTCCTACTCATCTGCTGTGTGCTATATGTGAAGGGCATGTCAAATGCCAAACTAAGTGAGAATAGTGGCTACTGCTGGAGCTACTGGGCACATATAGCTTTTCTCTGGCTGCCTAATTATGAGCTAAGTGATACAGATTGCCTTTATGCCCCTTTTCATAATAACTCCCAACCTTTGCCTGCCCCATCCTTGAAACATCATAAGAAACCAGCCATGAAATCCCAGGTGATGCAGAGTTGGCAACCCTGGGTGCCAGTGTAGAAGTCAAAAATCATACATTAAATTCCATTCAAGTTAGTTGCTGAAACAGTAATACAAAGGGGTCAATCTTTATCTCATTCAAAAGGAGGAATTTTTAACACAGTGAAGCATTTTCCTTTCATTTGCTATGACACTCATGAATAGTACTAGGCTGATGCAGGCACTGTTTATAGTGAGAACTGAGTGCAGCCATAGATAAAGAGGGACATTTAAACACTAAACAAGCAAAGCTTTCAATAAAAGAGCCCTTTGTAAAGTATGAATATTTTACCCCAAGATAATAAATCCCATTCTGTTTACTAGCTTGAGGTGTTCAATGTGAAGTCTGTTGAAATGCAAGTACAGACATTTCTCAAGCAAAGTAACTTAAAATTCATCATTAAATTAAAGCAAGCAACATGATGCTTAAATTTCAACTTCCTTCAGGTGACTACCAGTTTGTTTTTCCAATTCCTAAATTATAATTACTGTGGGACTGATACTATAGGCAGCTGTTCAGATGTAGATGAAAGTTAATTGATTTTTCTGGGCATTGCCAGCTGCATTTCCTGAGAAAATTTAAGACAAAATATTATGCACATCTCAGACAATGTGGATACATTCATCTAATACATAAAGAAAATAAAAGAGGGCGAAGAAAGAAGTATATCCATACTAGAAGCAAAAAGAAAAAAACAAAAGGCAACACAAATCTACTGAATGAGACCACAGGCTTTTCAATATATTTTTTAAGAAAACAACATTCATTTCAGCTTCAACTTGGAATTAGTGACTGAGTTGCATTTAAAAGTCAATACAGGTTTCAAGTCCATGAAACACAAAGAAATATAAAACACTGTAATATTTAAAATGAAGATAGTAAAAAGGGAGACATTGGAAGAAAGGATCAATATAAAAATAATTTCCTTTCTTATAACCTGAAAAGCATTAAATGATATGATTGAGCAATCTGTTTAGGGTTCTGAAGATGTCTACTTCATGAATATTCAGATTTTTTGGTTAACATATTACAATGAGTCAGCTGAGATAGCATTCCATCAGCAACACTAATTTTCTGTATTTGGAAGTGCTTTATGATTATCCTTGGGCAAATCTGATATTGCCACATTTGGCTAAGCATGATCACAAAATTGTATTCTTCATTTGTTTCACTTCCTTTGGACAGATAATAAACTCACAGAAACAAATTCTATGAAAAGAAATGCCACAGAGATTATGTTTAATAGCACTTTCCCCAAAGTGTCTCAAATACTTTTGCTTAGCTACACAGCATGCCTAGCACTGTTCAAATGTATAAGCATTGTGCATGCAGTGATTTGCATTAGTTGCACATAATTTGTATCAGCATTAATTAACAGAGTGCACAGTGCTTCTGCATCTGTAAGTCATTAGTCTTTAATTTAATAGATATTTATAATTTACCTCAACAACTCATAAGGACAGGTAATGAATGAGTTTTGGCTCTTGATGGTAAAACGGTTGATGGCACAGTCAACAGAATTTTAAAAATTATTTATGGTTGTCAGTGAAGGTAGTGACCTATACTGGGAATGTTGTCTCATAATTTATCTTGTAAAATGAAATATGGGGTACCACTATTAAACTAAATTTAGTATGTTGTAGATGTAATGCTAGTATTCAGGGGCAGGCATGTTGGCCAAACAGCAAAATACAATAAAACTTCAAATCCATTAGCAGCAATGTCATTTTGGGTCAATTCAAAAGTTATGGAATTGTCCCCCACAAAAAAGCATCATTGCTTGTGGATTATGGAATGTTAGAAATGCTCAGTGGTTTTATTTAAAAAAATAAATAACACAGCTATTGTTTCTTTAAGAGCTAGTAGCTGTGACCAAAAGAACACAGGAGTGAAATAAATCCATATTTTATTAAATTTAATTCATTCATAAAAAATAAGGGAGAAACTACTCCAATTTAACTGACACAACTCTGAAACAAGTTAAGACAAAAGGAAAAACCCCTTCAGCGCCAGTGATATCAAACAAAAATCAATATTTTGATGATTGATTGATTGTATTTTTAGACTGAAGGAGGGTTAGTTCAAGACAATACTAGACAGACTTGGCTTCCAGACAGCCAATCACAATTTGGAGAGGTTGTGAAGGGAGCTGTGCCAGGTCAGAATGTTTTTAAATGCAGAGGCCTCACTCCAAAGAAGGGAAGATGGGGATGTGAGGGCACTGAGCTATACATGACAGTAATTCTCAACCTGTGGGTCCCCAGGTGTTTTGGCCTATAACTCTCAGAAATCCCAGCCAGTTTACCAGTTGTTAGGATTTCTGGGATTTTAAGGCCAAAACATCTGGGGACCTACAGGTTGAGAACCACTGTATTAGGACAAGATAGTTCCTTCTAAGCTACTCTGGCATTGTTTGGAGAAAGGAGGAAACTTCCAAATGATTGCTTGGACTGGTGATGGAGTTGCTGGTGTGCACTACTACCATTTTCTGACAACATAGTACAAAATCCATAAGCAACAATGTCACGGCAATGTACTCAAAATGCAAGTATTTCCCAATTGACATAATAAAATTGGTCTTATATTCTAATGGGCAACAACCAGTGGAGGATGTGAATTAATTTTCATTAAAGCAATGACCTTGGATTTTTTTAAAAAAAACTAATGTCATTACTATAGGTGATCACTCATTGCCAAGTATGATTGTCATGATAGTGGTTTGCTTGATGCATCTTCCTCTTGGTACATTTCTCCCTTTCACCCTCTATTCAAGCCTCTTCAAAATCCATAGCACTGTTGGTTATAGCTGACCTCCAGTTAGAACGCTCTAGGGCCGGGGCTTCTCAGTTCTCAGTAGCTATGTCACAGATTTTAAGGTTAGCTTTAAGCCCATATTTAAACCTCTTTTGCTGTCCACCAACATTCTGTTTTCCATTTTTGAACCAAGAATAAAGTAGCTGCTTTGGGAGATTTTTTTTTTTTTTTGGTCGTGTCAGGAGCGTCCTGTTGTGAGAGAATTGGCCGTCTGCAAGGACGTTGCCCAGGGGATGCCCGGATGATTTTTGATGTTTTATCATCCTTGTGGGAGGCTTCTCTCATGTCCCTGCATGAGGAGCTGGAGCTGATAGAGGGAGCTCATCCGCCTCTCCCCGGATTTGAACCTGCAACCTGTCGGTCTTCAGTCCTGCCGGCACAGGGGTTTAACCCACTGTGCCACTGGGGGCTCCTTTGGGAGATGGTGATCAGATGCTGGTGGTCTTTGCTTCTTCCAGGACATTGACATTTGTCTACCTGTCTTCCCAAGAGATTTGCAGGATTTTTCAAAGGAAATGGTGATGAACTCTTTCCGGAAGTTGAGAGTGACATTTTTAGGTGGTCCATGTTTTGGAGATGTATAACAGAGTTGGAAGGACAATAGCTTTATAAACAAGCATCCTGGTATCCTCATAAATGTCCTGATTCTCAAACACTATCTGCTTCATTGGAAAAAATGCTACACTCGCAAAGATCAGACAGTGTTCTATTTCAGAATCAGCGCCAACTTTTATGGAGAGGTAGCCTAAGTAGCAGAAATTATCACCATTTCTAGTGTTACACTATTAAGCTGAATTGCTAGCATTGCAGAAGGAATGGTTAATGCCTGCTGGTAGACCATTTTGCTTTTCTCAGTGTTAAGGGATGGGACGTCTATAATAATATGTGATGTCTATTACAAAATGAATGGGAAAGTATAGGAATACTAATTGTTGAAATATTCATAATGAGTTTTGATATCCTCCTTCTTGCAAATACAAATGTTAGAAAAACTAAGCTATGGCAGTACTGGGATGTAGCCCTCATTCCTGCTTATTCAGGAAAACATCATTCATTAGCATTACAGTAAATATGGTTTTAAAATATATAAATTCCCAAGAGAATAAACTTCAAAACTATAGTTGCAACATAAGCATATTAGAATACAATTAAATTCCTATATTTGGAGGGAAAACTGCAACCGCCAGCCTATAATAATATTGAAAATTATTTTGATACCATGAAGCAGATTTTTTTCTGAAATTTACATAAAAGTTATGGAAACACTTGCTCTCACAGCTGTTCACAAAGGCATCTGGGCAGTTTTCCTCATCTTCCTAATCATTGTAAGATTAGATGAACTCTATAGAAAATGTGTTTGTCTTCAAACTAAAAGTTGAAACAACCAAACAGAAATTTAGTTGAGACCAAATGTAAAGGCAAAATGGGTACTCACTAATATAAAATAATAGTTTGACTATACTGTATTCCAAGTACACAAAACATTTAATTTTATTGTATTTCAGATTAATGGTGCAAAAACAAATAAAACATAAATTAAAATAAAACATTAATGTTTTTGACAAGTAAAATTGAAATTTTGACCACATAACCCATAATGTGTGCTGAGATCAAAATAAAAGTTGAAGAACTTTTAAAGAAACTTTGCACACTAATGGTTCCATGTGAAATTTTGATAATATACAGGGCATGCTAAACTTAGGTTGCTGAAAGGGGTTAAGATTAGACTGGCTAACTCTACTCAGACTATGTCAGAAGAGAGGAACTTCAATATTGGGGAGTCAGGTAATTTGATTGAAGAATTGAAAGGAAGTAAATTCAGAATCCTGCAACTGCACATGAGAAAAAAAAGAAGTCCTGTTTTGGGTTCATGGAAATGTACAATGACAGGGAACTAAGTTCCATTTTTTAAACTCTGGAGTATCCCTAAACCAGCTTGTTACAGGACTGGCCTGAAAGTGGATGGAAATCTGTTGCTCCATGAAAGTGAAAAGCTTTGACCTAACTCTTATTATATATAACAAGTTGCATGTAACCTCTAGTGATATTAGCTGGGGATGGATATCCAAATAAATATAAAACAAATATAAAACAATACATGCACAAAACTAGTGTGTTTAGTATGATAACATCTGAAGAAGATAATTAACTTGAAGAAGAGAATATGAAAAGAAAATGAGAAGCAGACTCAGACTTACTTAGGATAGCTCTAGGGATAAATATTGTATATATCAACTCTGGAATTGCAGTTAAATAAAAAAAAAAACCCAAAGATGATGGAACCAGACTGATTGATAACTGGCAAATAAAAGGGAGAAAACATGGAGACAGTGACAGACTTCATATTTCCAGGAGCGAAGATTACTGCAGACACAGACTGCAGCCAGGAATTCAGAAGACGTTTACTTCTTGGGAGGAGAGCAATGACCAATCTCAATAAAAAAAAATAAGAGTAGAGACATCACACTGGCAAAGAAGATTCGCATAGCTAAAGCAATGGTATTCCCCATAGTAACCTATGAATGTGAGAGCCGGACCATAAGGAAAGCTGAGCAAAGGAAGATAGATGCTTTTGAACTGTGGTACTGGAGGAAGAGTGCCTTGGACCACAAGAAGATCAAGCCAGCTGGACCATAAGGAAAGCTGAGCAAAGGAAGATAGATGCTTTTGAACTGTGGTACTGGAGGAAAATTCGGAGAGTGCCTTGGACCACAAGAAGATCAAGCCAGCTGGACCATAAGGAAAGCTGAGCAAAGGAAGATAGATGCTTTTGAACTGTGGTACTGGAGGAAAATTCGGAGAGTGCCTTGGACCACAAGAAGATCAAGGCAGCTGGACCATAAGGAAAGCTGAGCAAAGGAAGATAGATGCTTTTGAACTGTGGTACTGGAGGAAAATTCGGAGAGTGCCTTGGACCACAAGAAGATCAAGCCAGTCCATACTCCAGAAAATAATGCCCAATTGCAAACTGGAGGGAAGGATATTAGAGGCAAAGATGGAAGACTTTGGCTACATAATGAGAAGACAGGATACCTTGGAGAAGATAATGATGCTGGGGAAAATGGAAAGAAAAAAGAAGATGGGCTAACCAAGGGCAAGATGGATGGATGTTGTCTTTGAAGTGACTGGCTTAATCTTGAAGGAGCTGGGGGTGGTGACAGCTGACAGGGAGTTCTGGCAGAGTTGGAAGAGTTGGAAACAACTGAACAAATAAACAACAATATCTACTCTATGTCAATTCAGTGTATTTGGACCTCCAATGAGAATGACTTCCTTTTGTTTGAACAATGAAGGAGTGTCAGCTCACAGCAGCCGCTCCCAATAACGACACAGGACGCCAATCCGTAATCAATCAGGAACTTTTACTGCTGGACATTCATACACGAAGAAAGCCAGGATTGGCCGGCAGCCGCGGTTCAACCCTTATATACCCTCCCTCACAACTGAATTCCCCTTTCCCGCCAACCGAGAGTCCCGTGCAATATTCCCCGCCAAATCCCAACTGCTTCCCCCCAAGGCCACCAGCTGCACATTCTTATCAGCATCACATGTCAGGATCCTGGTTTTTTGCGCCAAGACTCAAGGCCTGGAAACCGGTTCCTGACAAAGGAGACTAAATAAATGGGCTTTTAATATGTGCAGAGACTATAAATAAATGGGCTTTTAATATGTGACTTTCAACCTCAATTCCAGTTCCTTAGAAGCCACATTTGCTTTCCTTCCAAGAACACCTCTCATGGGTGACAAATGTCCATAAAGGCAGATATATAAAGAGGATGGAGGGGGAACTCTTGCTTCATTGTTGGACTTGCTTCATTCATAGAGAAATCTGGACAAGAAGTCGAACATTTTATCTTGACTGTATGGTTTAAATTAATTAAACAGAGTGAGCTAGAGGTGACCACTGGTATCAGAGAACAAAAATTACAAAAATGGCACCTAATTTCATAATATCAGCTGTGCAAGTGAAAACTTCTGCTTCATTAACCAGTCTGCAGTAGAACAGAGTGCTTTGGACCGCAAGACTTGGACCGCATCTGACTACAGGAAACTGAAAAGATGTGATATTCTTGTGATGGTGGTGGTACAGTAAACTTGCAGAAGTAACCAAAATGTAAAGAATGGAATTTGCCTTGAATTTCTGATTTTGAATTTTTAACAGAAAATAATTTTGCTCACAAAGCAAGCAAAGAGAGAGAATACGACAGTAAAGTCACTTTTTGTGGATAAAGTATCTATTTCTTAGTTTTTTCTTCCCAAAAACCTAAAAGCAGCTTACAATGTTCTCTTGATGTCCAAGCACTGTCCAGGTTACCTGCTGCGGTCCAATAATCAATAATGCAGTATAATCCTCAGTAAAAATATCACACTATACCAACACAACAGTCTGATGCCAGGCCTGGTTCGTTGGTTGACCGAAAGAAAGATCTTTCTCCTAGTTAAGATTCAACTCTTTTGCATTTTTACAAGTATTAGTAGATTACTTTTGAAGTAAAGGCAATGGGAAACAATACAAATTTTTAGTAACTCTACTGATAGTTTAACAATTTTTTAACTTTTGAATAATGTGAAATTTTTAGCTGCATATTCTGTAAACTGCCTTAAGTCCCTGGATTGAGGGAAACATAGGCAATAAAATAAATAAATAAATAAGCAGACTGTTTTTAATACCTACAATAGTTTTATTGATTTATTTGTTTGTTTAATGTGGATACAAATTAATTGCAGTACTCCAGCTAATTCATTCATGCAGAAATCTGGAGAAATAAAATACAGATGTTGCAGTATTGCCCTGTGAAAAATTCATGGCATCACATAAGTTGATAGGCAATTGAAGAAATATACACTCACCCACCAATTTGACTCCTCTCATTGAACTGTTTTTTAAAAATCAGAATGGGGTTATTTACTAAATGGCTTACAGAAATGTCAGCTGAATACACTCTAAACAGAACATTGTTATGGCTAAAACATGGTTAACTTGTTCTCCCAAATCCACCAAGAAATTCAGAGTACAATGGCACAGATTACAATGCTATTTCCCAGCCAGTTCTACTTCTTAAAATCTGACATGGTAGTGATGGCTCATGACATATTTTCCCCAGCAAACTCATCAATGTCCTTGAGAACAACAGAGGTTATCAGAGGAATAAACACAAGTCCTAGTCACACAGCCTTATTTAGTAAATGAATGCAAGAAGTGTTTGTATATGGATTATGTGCAACTGCCACTTCTATTTGTAGCTACACAAAGAGGGAGCCTGCATTTCCAACCATTATTTTTCCTAAACTGAGTCAAAGATCTGGTGGTGAGGGGGAAATAGTCTGCCTTACTAATTAATGAGGGTACAGATTGCAGATAGATTAACTCCACCATACTCTGAAAAGAAAGTAAATAAATAAAGTAGATAACTTAAAACAACATTTCCTATTATTTACACCTCATTATCCCAGATCGGTAACTAACTTTTAAAAGAAACTGATATAATAAAATCTCAAGGCTAGGGTGATGCTCTCCATGTACATTTGATGTGTTTTAAGTAATAGTTGGACATAACAGGATTTTAGGTTTATTCAAATATTTATAATTAATGTTAGTTATCTATATTGGGATCATTATGAACTCAAAAGAGTTGGATTGTGTGTGTGTGTGTGTGTATCACTTCCGCTAATGATTTCACAAAGTGCCATGTGAAGAAGCTGTTCAGGAATTTTCTTCTCAAATGCTTTCTTCCCTAAATTTATTATAAAAATAGAATTGAATGGAATAAAATAAGGCACATCATTTGACTATTAATCTGTTCTGTAGTCAAAAGGAGAAATATACCTTCAACTTCCTGTGAAAAGATTAGACACCTAAATAGCCTGGCATCTAAATTGCAGTGGTAACAACATTACCATGAATTAACACTTACTCAATGTTGTTTTTAGTAATTTAGAAAAACAAGCTATTTTAGTAAGGTGGTCCCTATATTTCAACACACACACAGAAATGGCCTGAAGTATGCTGAAAGAGTAGATAGTAGTATGGAATAATCTTTCACTGATGCCATGCTTTGAGTTGTCAGATATAAATCTCTATTCTTATTTTGCTGTTGTCTATATACTGTACACTCTCTAGAGACGGCCAGGAAATACATGCAAGTTGATAATAATATCACATTAGAGCTCTAAAACACAAATCCCCATTGTTGGATTCTGAGAGTTATTCGGAAGATACCTTCATTGATAGATATTAATATGGCAGCTGTCAGCATGGCCCTGCTTTGCATTGGTGGTGGGATTGTGTGCTCCCATGAAGCAAGAGGCTATGCTGCTTGTAGTTTTGCCCAAGTTGTCAAATTGATGTGGATTTTAAATGATAAAGCAACCAAAGACTTTTTGAACAACTGGAAATCATTTATAGATTTCTTGAGCAATAAGATACCCAATAAAATAACAAATCACAGGACTATTAGTAACTCTAGCAAATTGACTTGTAAGATCTATAATACCAGAATAATACATTTTTACTAATTGCTTTTTTCTCAGCATAGTTTTTGTTTGGCTGGTGGATCAGAGTTCTTTCTTGTTTTAGTTAGTTTGCAATTAGTTAGACTGACCCTATGGTATTTGCTAGTTAGTTTTGCAATTAGTTTAGCTTTAATTTTTAGCCTTATATGGGTATTATTATGTATAGGGAGTTTTTCTTTTCTTTTTCTTTCTTTGTGTTGTTTTTATTTGTTGATTATTTGTTGTGATTAGATAATGTGAACTAATGTAAAATGTAAAAAAATACAAAGTTTAAAAAACCCAGAATGGTTTCCAATTGACAGACAAGTTTCATCATCCTAGCTGTTAAATTTATACATCACTGGAAAGCTTGAATAAAATAGGAGTAAAAATGAAAACTAGAAGAAGCAAATTAAACCTTTTCAATTATGTGAATAACATCACACTATAGCAGAGCATCACAAAGATGTGGAATGGTTATTGAGGAAAGTAAAAGACTAAACATCCAAAGCAAGGTTACGGTTTAACATTAAGAAACTAAAAATAATGAACACAGATTATTTGCTAACTTAAAAGTGCATGACGAAAATACTGAAATAGTTAAAAGATGCAGTCGATACCTTGACTCAGTCATTAAAAAAAATGAAAACTGCAGTCTGGAAATAATGAGAACACTTGAAATAGTATCAATGAAGAAACAAGATTAGAACCTCAATTGTAAAGATATATCATTGCTCTGATTTTTATGTATGGTTGTGAAAATTGGACAGTGAAGTAGGCTTTCAACTACACTGCCATATAATCCATTTTGTGAATCCAGATTATCTGATTTGAACTGATTATATAACAACGTAAACTGAGATTCTGATAATCTGAATTCAGAAACTGGATTATATGGCAGTGTAAATCCAGCCAAAGTGAACAGATAAAGAATCAACTCATTCGAAATATGATACCGTGGACTGCCAAATAGACAAATAAATGGATCTGAGAGCAAATCAAGCTTTAACTCTTCTTACAAGCCACCATGATCACAATAAGGCTATCATACTTTGTTCATATTATGAAATGACATGACTCAGTAGATAAAATTATAAACTCAGTAGATGGAAGCTAGCAGAAAAGGAGGAATACTGTACCACAATACAGGTGGAAAGATGTAACAAGGTCTGAATTTGCAAGAATTTAGCAGAGTGGTTAATAAAATGTATCTTGGAGATCTTTCATACATAAAGATGCCACAATTTGAAGCCAACTTGATGGCAATTAACAACTACTTGGCAGCTATCAAGATACATGAGTGCTCATTTCCCTAGGCAGTTTTCCAACAAAAATACTTACAAGAGTTTGGAGCAGGAGACAGGTCAATCTAGCTATGATGGTTTCCTGGCTGGAGCAAAGAATGATAACGATTTGTGCTCACAAAGGGAAATAAGTGTAAGGTCATAGTTAAGTCCTCTAAATTACATACAATGTCATTCAGACTACAAACGGTTTGAAACTGTATTAAATGGCCAATGTAGATGGAGCTTTAGTTGTCTTTCTTGCTAACACCACTACACTTCTTTAAAGATTTAAAAAATATTTTTAAAACTGGCCATTTGATCTGGAAGGAAAAGCAGTTACATGATCCAATTCCAGAATTTGCCCTAGATAAAAATGAGGCGCCTCCTTCAATTTCCATCCAAAATTGCCTTTCTCATCACTGCAGTTCTGTCCCTCCCACTGCTTACTGCAAACAGCACCAGTTAAAAACGTCTATTAGTTAGAACAATTTCAGCAGGGAACTGGAAAATGACAATTTTAGATATGCTTTCTAAAATGTGTAATGCCCAGAACCTACAATTTGGCTCTATGGAAAAGTTTTAACCAATGTATAAACAGAAGTGTCAGGGATGAATAAGGCGCAGGTAAAATGCCTGTTGGTGTTTTAAAATACACTGGCACATTTAGAAGGTAAAATGCTGGGTAAAATGGTGAGCCACAGTAAAATGCTGAATCACAGTAACTATGCATGTAAAGGATACAATCATTAATGCAGGGTTGCATCATGTGTAAGGATAATGAATGCAGGATTGCATCCTATGTGTGTATATAAACAGACTGGCATACATAAAGATGAACAATGATGAAGGCCTGATTGGGGGATCATTGGAGAGAGCTTGCGGTAAATATCTGTATTGCTGCAACTGAAGAAGATAAAGACTTCCTTGAGGTACAAAGCTGCTGTGTCTGCTGTCTTCTGTTTCCTGCAAGTATCTCTCACATAAGAGTGCTTAAAATCCACTTAGAGGCTGAGTTGAGTAGCTTTCAGTACTCTGCATCGGGGTCAGAAACCCTGCCATTAGTTATGGGCCCTGACAACACCTGAACAATCACTTGACACTAAAAGGTACTTGGAAGCAGCATCAAAAATCTTTACTGCAAGCTGAAGTTGGAACTAAACCTAACCTTGTTAACAGCTTGTTTATTTTAACTTATGTTGTACTGTATGTGTATGTGTTTGCCAAATGTTTTTGATATGGCCAGTGGACTAATCAATAAAACCTACTACTACTAAACCTAACCACATTCCTCTGAATGCTCAGAAAGGTTAATAAGTCAGATAAGAAGTTAGAAAAAATAATATTTGGAGAGCCAGGAGGACTGTAGAAGTCAATATGTTTCTATATTTTATTCATTAAAAATCCAGATATATCTTTGCAATCTCTTTATTCATCCCTTGTGCATGTTCCCAGATATCAAATGTATGATCAGCACTAAACAACTCTTAGAACATTATTCTAGGACAGAAAGCTGGAGAGTCAATTTTAGTGTTTCACTACTTTAGATAGATAATTATGTTTTTGGGAGGTCTGTTAAATTTAAATATGGGAGGTATTGGTGGGAACTGAACAGGCCTCTGCCATTAGTTTAGCTGAGCTGCTCCTTAGCCATGGGTCACTACTCTTCAGTCTAGCATCTTACACAATCAATAATGTGAAGCTAAGTGACCACTGTCCATTATTTTGAAGAAGGTCAGAAAGGAACATCATTAATTAAACAAAGGTAGGTGTTTATGATACAAGTGAGAGTATTTCACACTCTAAATCTCAAGAAATGTTTCAATGGAAACCAATACCATATATGCCCATAACATAAAGGGAATTTGGGAAACAGAAACATACAAAAATATGTGTGTACTGAAAACAGAGGAGAAACCAATAATCACAGAGGAGGATATTAAACATTGTATAGGTTGCGCAATATACCAATATTTATTTATTTATTTACAACATTTCTCTACCCTGGAAGGGACTCAAGGCGGCTTACATATAGGCAACTGTTCAATGCCATAAAACTATGTACAACAATGATGGGAGCTGCCAATGGACTTAAATATTACTAGACAGCAATCTATTGTGTCCTCTATAATTTCTTGGGGTGCGCGAAACGGCAGAAAACTTTCTGTTTTTGTTCTGATTTCAGATGCTCCCCATTCTGTTTTCGGAAAGATTCTGGGAGATTATGAGAGGAGCTGTTCAGATTTGTAATTCACAATTCTGAGTTCAGTTTCCTTTTTGGGAAGAATCTTCCCAATAAAGAAGGAGGTGGGCACCTGAAATTCGAAACAAAAACAGATAAAAACCAGAATGGATATCTGCCATTTCTCACACCCCTAATTTCCTCATGTTTTGCTTCAGATTGCAAAACTTCTTTATGAGGTTGGTTGTAGTTACACCACATGAGAGAAAGAGGCATGTTGACTGTGCATCTAAACAGTTTCACATGGATGAATTATTTTAGCAAATGCCAGCAGTAATTTCCTTCAATAGTTGATTCAATGTTCTTGTTTCCCTCCCTTATTTTCACCTTGCAGCTGCTGAAAGCATCACAAATGTCAAGGGCAGGGAGTGAAGTTCTTCTTACTAGGACCACTTTTGTTGCTCGAGGCACCATCTTATGATTTTAAGTGACATGTCGGGTTCTAACATCAAGATTATTTCACACAGCATTCTTCCAATTTGTTTGTGAAACATCTTTTTTTTTAAAAGTACCTTGATTATATTTGAATGCTTACTGTACTGTAAGACGTTTGGTGAGAAATGCTTGGAAAAGTTGACAGAAATATTGAAAGCATACACAGCCTTTACATTCAGCTTAATCGGAAATGACATATTGGGAAATTACATGAACTTCAGCCAGTAGTACACATAATCTCATTCGGTAATGACCTAAAAATACTTCTACTCAATCAGGCTAGGAGGGAATTTAGTACAATACCTAAACAATAGAGTATGTCTCTATTTTAAATTTAGAATGAGATTCCATTTACAAACACAAACAATCAACTAGCAAAAACAAACTTCTGGAAGATCTGATGCCAGAAGAAATATTAATTAAGACTACTTCATACTTACAATATCCGTGTAAACATATGGGGAGACAGGCCAATACAATCTTTCCACCAGGTACTTTTCATTTGGAGGAAATTTGGCATAAATTCATCCTTCATGATCTTTGCTATCTTAAGAGCACTAAAATATAGTGTGGCCACATCCTCATGTATAACAATCTTACAAGGAGATCCACCCTGCCTTGGATGAATAACGGATGTATAGGAATTCTAAGGATGGTAAAGGTAAAGGTTCTCCTTGACACTAAGTCTAGTCGAATCCAACTTGGGGAGTGGTGCTCATCTCCATTTCTAAGCTGAAGAGCTGGCATTGTCTGTAGGTCATGTGGCTGATATGACTGCAATGGAGCATGGTTAACTTTGCATTAAAGCGGTACCTATTGATCTACTCACATTTGCATGTTTTTGATTGCTAGGTTGGCAGAAGCTGGGACTAACAATGGGAGCTCACCCCATCCTGCAGATTTGAACTGCTGACCTACCGATCAGCAAGTTCTGCAGCTTAGTGATTTAACCCACCGTGCCACTGCAGCCCCTGCTAAGGATGGTATTCAAACCAATTTGTTGTTTGAGTGTTGACATTGATAACTGGTACAAATAATTTAATTCAGCAATCCTAGTATCAATCTGAATTATATTTGGATGAATCAGAAATAATCTTTGGATTGGTTTTCAAAATGCTTGTACAACAAGTGGTTTATCTAACTGAACACAAACCACCAGTCCACACATTTAGATTGATTCCTAGAGTGGAAGCTCAAAATACAAGAGAATATTTCACTTCACTTCTTGTTTTCATTTAGGAAGTCACTTGTATGAATCCATTTAGTCTGAAGCATTTTTATTTGCCGTTCTCATTTAATCAGCATATAAAAATGAAATGACTATGTGAGCACTTCAGTCTCTTCTTACTGATGCAATTGCATCAGATCACATCAATCTTTACCATTCTGACAGTAGATGGATCCTAGCATCTCCTGACATATTCAACATGTTCATGATTAAAGTGACTTTGAAATAGGCAGAAGGACTGGCACCTTGCTGAAGATTTGATTGTTTACTGTCAGAAGAACCTTTGGAGAAAGTCTGATTTGTTTCATAATTAGAAAATATATCAAGGGATCAAGCTGTGAGTGATATGTCTATTTTTGCAACTTTATTGATGGAAGGTTACCATACACACAGCTAGTGGAACTACATTCTGCTGAGTTACTCACAAGTCATCCAGGACGATTATAGAAGACAAATGACCTTCCATACCATGGTTAAAAGCTAATCTGTATATATGTAATATCCTGAAAATAGGGTTACTGCAACAGCCAGGCACCTAGCATTGATTTTTAAAAGTGCAGAAGCACAAATATAAATTCCTCTTACAAAAACCATCAGCTTGCCCACCCCATCTGCAAAGAACTGCCCAACTGAACTGTTTTGATTAATCAGAGGACTATTACATACTGGTCCTCAATGAGAAATCCCTGAGCATTCTGCAGCCCACTGTGAAGAATTTGTAAGGCACTTTGCAGATAAAGTTGCTCAGATCTGTTCTGACTTGGATGCTGTTATTGATACAGCTCCAATGGATGTAACTTTGGCTTTTGCTTGTCCAGTGTTGATGGATACCTTTCAATTGTGCAGCCTGAGGATGTAGACAGGATTCTTGGAGAGGTAAGAGCTACCGCATGTATTCTAGATCCTTGCCCCTTTTGGCTGATCAAACAGGCCAGAGGGGGACTGGCAGAGTGGGTGAAGGTGGTGGTCAATGCCTCTTTAGAACAAGGCAAAGTTCCAGCTTGCCTAGAGGCGACAGTTGTTAGACCTATATTTAAAAAGTCATCCCTGAACCCCTCTATAATAGACAACTATTGGCCAGTGTCCAACCTTCCCTTTCTGAGCAAAGTCTTGGAGTGGGTGGTGGTCTCCCAACTGCAAGGATTTCTGGATGAAACAGATTATCTAGATTCATTTTGACCTGGCTATGGAACAAAGACAACTTTGGTCACCTTGGTGGATGACCTGCAAAGAGAGCTAGACAGGGAGAGTGTGTCCCCGTTGGTTCCCCTAGATCTCTCAGCAGCTTCCAATACTATTGACCAGGGTAACCTTTTGGGCCATGTCGCTGGGATGGAACTGGGAGGCACTGTCTTACAGTGGCTCCAGTTGTTCCTGGAGGGCTGTACCCAGAAAGTGGTGCTGGGGTACTCCTGTTCGAACCCCCCCCCCCCGGCCATTGACCTGTGGGGGTTCTCAAGGTTCAATTTTGTCCCCCATACGGTTTAGAATATGCATGAAACTGCTGGGAGAGGTCATCCCGAGTTTTGGAGTTCGGTGTCACCTATATGCAGATGACACCCAACTCTACTACTCCTTTCCACCAAAGGAAGCTGTCCTGACTCCAAGTAGTGCCCTTCATCAGTAATGGACTGGATGAGGACAAACAAATTAAAGCTTAATCCAGCTTGGTCAGTCAGAAGATAGATCAGGGAATAGGGATTCAGCCAGTGATGGGTGGGGTTACACAGGTTCGCAGTTTGGTGGTGGTGGTGGGGGGTCCTCCTGAACTCAGCACTGAACCTTGAAGCCCAGGTATTGGAGGTGGACAAGAGGGCTTTTTCCCAATTAAAACTTGTGCACCAACTGGGCCTGTTCCTCCTTGAACAGCCAGATCTGCTCATGGTGGTTCATGCCTTAGTTACATCCCATCTGGACTACTGTAACACACTCTAAGTGGGGCTGCATCTGAAGATTGCTTGGAAACTTCAGCTGGTCCAAAGATCTGTGGCCAGGTTGCTCACTGGGGCTTACTGCAGGGAACAAACAACCTGCCTGTTGCAGCAGCTCCACTAGCTGCAAGACTGTTACAGGGCACAAATCAAAGTGCAGGTTATGATTTTTAAAGCCCTAGACGGTTCAGGTCCAGGCTATTTGGTCAACCACACTGCTTTGTACAACCACACTGCTTTGTACAAACCTGTCCAGGTCCTGAGATCTTCAGAAGAGGCCCTTCTCTTGGTCCCACTTCCACATCAATCTCAGTTGGTAGGAATGAGAGACTGGGCCTTCCTTCTTGGTGGCTGTCTCCCTGCTGTCCTTCCAGTGGCAGGCTAAAACCTTTTTATTCAAACAGGTTTTTAAATATGAAAGTGTTTGAGATATGGTGAGGGGTGCTGTGGTTTTTAACTCTGAATACATTTGGTGGGTTTTAACTGATTTTTAAAATACTATTTGTGTTTAATTCTGTTTTAATGTTTATATATTTTACATTGGATCCCAATGCTTTTATGTCAAGCCGCTTTGAGGAGATAAAGCAGGATAATGATATGATAATAATAATTGGGTCACACTGTCTACAGAAAACCCACACACACAGATAGATATCTACACAAAAACTCCAACCATCACCCAAGTCAAAAAAGAAGCACCATTAAAGACTTGGCAGACCGTGCAAAAAGAATCTGCGAACCCCACCTCCTCCAAGATGAACTGAACCACCTCAACTGGGCTCTCCAGGCCAATGGATACTCCACCTCAGACATCAGAAGAGCTGCAAGACCAAGAACAAGCCACGAGAGTAAAGATGAGGATCCACCCAGAGGAAAGGTGTTCCTGCCATACATCAAGGGAACCACTGACCGCATAGGGAAGCTGATGAGGAAACACAACATACAAACAATCTACAAACCCACCAAGAAAATCCAACAAATGCTACTTTCAGCAAAGGACAAGAGGGATCCTCTCACCTCTGCAGGAGTCTACCGTACACCATGCAGCTGTGGACAAGTCTACATAGGGACTACCAAACGCAGCGCCCAAACACGAATCAAGGAACATGAAAGGCACTGCAGACTACTTCAACCAGAGAAGTCAGCCATAGCAGAGCACCTGATGAACCAGCCTGGACACAGCATATTATTTGAGAACACAGAAATGCTGGACCACACCAACAACCACCATGTCAGACTACACAGAGAAGCCATTGAAATCTACAAGCATGTGGACAATTTCAACAGAAAGGAAGAGACCATGAAAATGAACAAAATCTGGCTACCAGTATTAAAAAACTCTAAAAGTACAACAGCAAAACAGCAGAGAGGAAACAACCAGGCACATCTTAACACCTCCCAACAAAAGATTTTCCCAGGCTCAGGCAGGCTTTCAAATGCTAATGAAGGCGGTCAGTTGAAACATTCACACCTAGCTCTAGCAGAGAAGAGCTCTTTGCCCCACCCCAGCCATTCCACAGATATATAAACCCATTGTCCTATTTCCAACAGACCTCACTACCTCTGAGGATGCTTGCCATAGATGCAGGTGAAACATCAGGACAAATGCCTCTGGAACATGGCCCTATAGCCCAACCCCCCCCCCCCACAAGAACCTAATAATAATAATGATAATAATAAGTGTAATGCAGAGCAGAAGAGAAAACTGGCAAAAGAAGGCTCTCCATGGATAGTTCCTGGGAGTTCCTGGGAGAAACAGAACAAAACTGACAAGGAAAAAACATGGATATGGCTCACAAATTGATCTTTGAAAAAGGAGATGGAGGGCCTGATTCCTGCAGCTCAAGAACAAGCCATTAGAACAAATGCCATCAAAGCCAGAATTGAAAAATCGCCAACAGATTCCAAGTGTAGACCCTGCAAGGAAGCAGATGAAACAATGGATCATATACTCAGCTGCTGCAAGAAGAGCGTACAGATGGACTACAAGCAGAGGCATAACATCATTGCTCAGATGATCAATTGGAACTTGTGCCACAAATACCATCTGCCTGCGACAAAGAACTGGTGGGATCACAAGCCTGAATCGTCGATGTTGCAATCCCAGGCGACAGCAGGATCGACGAGAAGCAACTAGAAAAGCACAATAATAATAACAAGAACAACTGCAAAGACTCTGGCACAAGCCAGTAAAGGTGATATCAGTGGCCACCCTACTCTGATCTGCCCACATGATTCGCTGATACTTGGGAAGTTTTCGACGTGTTTTTTTTCATGTCAGAAGTGACTTGAGTAACTACAAGTCGCTTCTGGTGTGAGAGAATTGGCTATCTGCAAGGACATTGCCCAGGGGATGCCCGGATGTTTTGATGTTTTACCATCCTTCTGGGAGCTGGAGCTGACAGCGGGAGCTCATCCAAGCTCTCCCCGGATTTGAACCTCCGACCTGTTGGTCTTCAGTCCTGCCGGCACCAGGGTTTAACCCACTGGGCCATTGGGGGCTCCTGTCTGACGTGTAATCAAATACAAAAGCCAGCATAGTGATCTTATTTGATGTGTACTGATCTTGTTATGTATCAATTAATAATAATAACTGTCAGGAACAGAGCGGGATGGAGGCATAAACCAATGATAATAAATGATAATGGTATGTACTTGAAAATGATATCGTAATCATGCTATAAGTCAACATAGCTTGCAATCCATCAGAATGATGTCTGCATTAATAGGAGCATAGTGTCTAGGTCTAGGGAAGTAATGCTACCCCTCTATTCTGCTCTGGTTAGACCACACCTGGAATATTGTGCCCAATTCTGGGCACGACAATTCAAGAGAGATATTGACAAGCTGGAATGTGTCCAGAGGAGGGCGACTAAAATGATCAAGGGTCTGGAGAACAAGCCCTATGAGGAGCGGCTTAAGGAGCTGGGCATGTTTAGCCTGAAAAAGAGAAGGCTGAGAGGAGATATGATAGCCATGTATAAATATGTGAGAGAGAGGAAGCCACAGGGAGGAGGGAGCAAGCTTGTTTTCTGCTTCCTTGGAGACTAGGACATGGAACAATGGCTTCAAACTACAAGAGAGGAGATCCCATCTGAACACGAGGAAGAACTTCCTGACTGTGAGAGCCGTTCAGCAGTGGAACTCTCTGCCCCGGGGTGTGGTGGAGGCTCCTTCTTTGGAAGCTTTTAAACAGGGGCTGGATAGCCATCTGTCAGGGGTGATTTGAATGCAATATTCCTGCTTCTTGGTAGGGGGTTGGACTGGATGGCCCATGAGGTCTCTTCCAACTCTTTGATTCTATGATTCTATGAAAGTGAAACGCAAACATTCAGCAAATTGTGAAGTGCATGCCCTCCTATGTTCATTTAAAAACTCAGATGTAGAAAATGGGAGATGCTACTGTAGGAGAGCAGTTTTAATAATCTGAATTATTTTTAATAAGTTAAACTAGAATTCTTTTCTTTTCAGGTCCTCACATTTATCATGCAGTTTAATCCCTCGCCCTTTCAATAATACATGAATATGTTTCATGAGTTCAAAAACGGAGAATTGTTTGGAAAACAAAATGCAAACCAACCTAAAATCCTCACGGGAAGGATGGAAATAGCATATAAATATGAATAAAAGTAATAGAGAAGGCATGTAATATTTTGGCTAGATCAAAACCTTATTCATGGTTATTAGTACGTTCTTAATGCGTTAAGGAAATTGTCTGAACAATATGCTTTTAAAAACAGTTTTCTAATAGAATGGTGCATTTAAGTAATGTAAAAATACTTACTGTATATATTCACAAACACATAGAATATACCAAGGAGGCTGTCACTGCATAGACATGTTTTCCAAGGATGTTTGCAGGAACAAAGCAAAATGTATTCTTATGTGAACTAATGATCTCTTTTCCTGCAATGTCAAACTATGCCCAAATGCCACAAAATAAATAAATTCATTAGTTTATATTTATAAACAGTAAACTCTTTTACGTATAATATTTCAAATATTTGATTTGCAGGAATATATAAGCATAAGATGTATCCACAACCTGCACTGTTTACTTCTAATTTTGATTTTGGACAGAAGCAAATTAAAAACCTGAAGCTTACTCATGATTAAGATTTTGCTTGTGGGTAAAAGATTTCTGTTGGGCTTTTTTGAGATCATCATATGCTGACACACTCATTATGAATTCTTACATGACTTAATCTATAATTTCTTTTTAAAAATGGATTGATGCCTAAGGGAAGAGATGGGGTTTATGTAGTAAAGAAGGAAAAGGATTGCTTCAATAATAATAATCTATATTATATAATAAAATTAAGAATAATTAAAAGCAATTCAAAATGTAATTGGCTTGAATGTGTTATGGGGAAAACATATTAATAAAGCAAATAAAGTTTTTAAAGGCAATGCGAACTCCTCTTAAACATTTTTAGCCAAATCTGAGTATTTACTGGTGTAACACAAAGGCTACATCTTTAGGGTGGGATGCGACATCACAGGAATTTTGCAGTCATATATTTTAATGTTTATGTCAGTCCCAGATGAACCAATGCACCAAGCCAAACAGCAATTCATTGGTAGTACCTTTCCCCAGAATTATTATAAGTGAATATGGACTGTGAATCATTAGTTGCATGAGAATGAGGGAAGAGAAAGAATGACAGCTCACCTTGTATTTTTTTTTCTTTTTAATCGGTTTAGATCTTGATTCAGGCTGCATAGAAGGAAACAGCAGAAGGCATCTATGCATGTCATCTTTGCATACTTTCAAAAACAGGTGGACATGAAGTTAGCAGACAGCTGAAGGCTCAGCAGTATTTAAGGGCTAAAGTAGATATTACATGGCATACCATCCACTCATGCATGAATTTATAAACAACACAACAGGCCAGTCTGAGCAGGGCAAGAGGGGGAACATACTTGACCTATTCTTTGCTCACATTTCTTCTTAACTTTGGTGTTTTCTCTATATGAAAAAAGTCAAAAAACTTCTTTTTTTTTTCTCCTGGCTGGTAGGAAACCACTTTGCATGGTATGATTTGAAATAAGCAAATGGCAGGAATTGATAGGATTAAATACCTTCTCTACTATGGTATTGGATTGGCAGTAATAAAGACAAGTGTGTTGGAGAGGTTTAGCAGTTATATGTATGAGAGAGTATTAAAAAGTGTCATATAATATAATAAATAACTAGTTCCCCTCTATTCTGCTTTGGTCAGACCTCACCTGGAACACTGTGTCCAATTCTGGGTACCACAATTCAAGAGGGATATTGACAAGTTGGAACGTGTCCAGAGGAGGGCAACTAAAATGCTCAACAGTCAGGAAACCAAGTCCTGTGAGGAGAGGCTTAAAGGGCTGGGTCTGTTTAGCTGGCCAAGAAAAGGTTGAGGAGAGACATGATGGTTACCTTTAATATTTGGAAGGATGTCATGAGGAAGCAGACTTGTTTTCTGCTGCCCTGGAGACTAGGACTCAGAGCAAAGGGTTCAAATGATGGGGAAGGGGATTCCACCAGAACGTTAAGGAGAACTTCATGAGCATAAGAGCTGTTTAACAGTGGAACTGACTGCCTCAGTGTGGTGGAGGATCCTTTATCTGCCAGCAATGTTTTGATTGTGATTTTCCTGCATAGCAAGGGATTGAATTGGATGGTCCTTGTGGTCTCGTTCAGGTCCACGATTTTACGATTCTATGATCCCTGGCTCTACCTCAAGGGAGGAACCAAACTTTCTCTCTGCCCTTCTCACCTCTCCAG
This sequence comes from Anolis sagrei, assembly GCF_037176765.1. Taxonomy (NCBI): domain Eukaryota; kingdom Metazoa; phylum Chordata; class Lepidosauria; order Squamata; family Anolidae; genus Anolis; species Anolis sagrei. The sequence continues at coordinate 66,634,509 of NC_090021.1, forward strand.
CCTCCTTCCTAGCTCAGGACTTTTTTCCTCTCCCCCCCCCCCCCCCCCCACTATTCCTGGGTCCCATTTTAACCTCCCCAGCCTCTGGTCTTTTAACATGTTTCTGTGAACAAGTGTGAACCAGCTAAACAATGCCACTAGGACTAAATAGGAAACAATGTTTAAATCTCCCATGTTGATGAATAGAAGAGCGTGGTGGTCACAATCAAGATGGCATGTATGATTTTTACTAATGAAAAAAGGAAAGAGAGGGACAGCTGTATACCATGTATTATTATCTACTTTTCATTGAAAATAAAACTATTATGGAGAATGGGTCAAGATTTTTCTTGCCAAAGCTAGTTTCAGCTACTTAGGGAGTAGGAATAATATATTTATGTGCCAAAAACAGAAGAGATTTTGTCAGAAAAAAGTAGTTATATACGTAGCTCATACTAAATGCATTATTTGAAAATAAATTCTAACGAATGAAATAGAATGTATTTCCATGGAACACACACAAGACAGCAGAGGTAGTAAGAGAACAAGACCAGTGCCAAACTTTCTATTAAAGATGTTATTCAGAGTTATAGCTTCACACTTAGTGAGACATATTTTTCACACTGTTCCTTAGAGTTCTTCTTGTCAAAAGTGAAAATATAAACATGAGCATCACATTTGTCCACTTCCAGCAAATTAGGTTCACACTGTACACAAAAATCTATTCCATCATTGAAAGTGTGACTGCACTAATATTCTAAATACATCTGAGTAAAAAGAAGCACAACAGTAATAGTGCATATCAAACAGTTTTACATAATCCATACCATATCGTCCCTTAAATCTATTCTCATTTTAAATCCTCAAGTCTGGGAATGTATTCAGAGTCAATTTTTCTTTGTCTAGCTAGTTCACTAGGTTTTTCCCTCTCTATTCATGTCAATCTTGCTTCTCTCAGCAACTTCAAAACATTCCTTTCCAAGATTAAGATCAATACCTTTTTGAAAAAAATAAAACACATGCAATCTATAATTCGTCATAGGCAGTGTCTTTTTGCCCCAAGAATTAATAGAATGAAAGTGAATTTGATGAGTTATCAAGCTTGATAGCTATGGAAGAAGTAAGGATCCAATTATTTCCTTGGCCCTATGTTCCACGCATAGTTATTACATCCAATACCATGAACAATGACATTATTGCCATGAGTGCAGCAAAACATGGAACCCGTCTTGTATTTCTCAACAAGTTTTATTCTTACTCTTTGACTGATCTTAGTCTGAGAAGGGACATAAGGAATATTTTCTTTCACTTCAGCTAGAAACTGTGCTCAGAAGCAAGAAGAGGAGGAATGCAAATTGGCTACTGGTACGGTGGGCCAAAAAACATCAGGAGCATTGGTCCAGTTTTAATCTCATTAAAATAATGTCTCAAACGCACCATGCTGTTTTTCTAAACACATAAAAATGGCAAGCATTCACTTTTGACCCCTGAAAAGTATAAATGAAGATTGCTGTTAGGGATGCAAAACAAGTGATTAAACAAATTGGATCATATATTCCGGAAAAGAAAAAGGAACAGTGATACGTGGCATATAATTAGAACAGTATCTGCAAAAGCAATGAAACAATCATTAGTGTTTTAGGAATGTAAGGGTTTTTTTTTTAAAATTGAAGGTGGCCGTGAAGGATTTTAGTAATTTTCTTCCCACTGTGAGAAACTCTTCGAAAACCAGTAAGTGTTCGAAAGCTATTTAAAATTCACAACTTAATTTATATAACACCTCCATGAGATAATTTTTGTTATGAAAGCAGCATTTCCTGGACAGGAAACAGCCTTTTCTACCTGCAAAATAACTTAATAATATTTCAATAATCAATATTAATGTTGTTTTCTACGCAGATTATGTGCAAATTCTACCCAAAACAAATGCCCAGTTACAAGGTTATTTTCTGGCAGAAAACAAAATTTACTGTGAAAGAAGATATACATATGCATTAAAATATTATTTTCCATAACAAAAATGTTGTTTTCCATGCAGAAAATGGTTTTTGCCCAAAGGAACCCCATGCAAATTTTGTGCAAAGTAAGTTTTGAACTGCAAGGATTCTCACAAGTCCACAATTCTTCTCATTTTGATTCCTTGACACTTGAAAAAACACGCTTTTAGACTGCTTTGAGGATACTTTTCTTTAGGAGTGAACAGTGAAATGGCATCATTGCTGCATGCTAACCTTAATATAGCTTCGCATGTGCATCTTCTCTCCTTTTAGTTTCTATATCCATAATGCTTTTTAAAAAAAAGGCTCTCTCAGTTTGGTTTTTTTAATGTTCATTTTCATCACTTAAAAGTCATCTAATTTCCTCCAATAGCATAATAGGATTCATTTGTACCATCAAGTAGTATGATTGCAAGTAGTAAAGTAAGTAAATCCTAATAAGTTCAACAGGGCTGGAACTTAGATGCTAAGGACACTACAGACAACAGTCAGAGTAGCTGAAATCAAAAGGCAAAACAAACCTCTCTAAAAACCAGAAGAGAGAAATAATGTAAAGGATTTTAAAAAGACTCCCAAAGTTATGCAAAGAACTGTAGCTTGGAGCAATGGTCTATAAATGCTATGCTAATAAGTGCCTCAGTAAGATTTGGTCACTGGAAGACTGCTTTGATGTGTATGTTATCAGCAAGCAACAGGTATACAGGCCATCATAAGTCTCTTATGAAGAGCCGTCAAATTCATTTTTGCTATTAAAAAAAGAATTAAAACACAGCCATATACCAGATTTCTTTTAAGAGAAAGCTAGCTTTAAAAAAGGCAATAGAATGGGGAAATTATTTTACTCTCTTAAATATCCAGGTGTGCGTCATGTTTTTCCTTCATATTTTTACAGCCTTTCCCCTACTTGTTGCATGGGTGTTTAATTCTTGGCCAACATTCACATTTTTGTTCCACATCATTCTGGAGCTGGCACCTATTCCCCAATTGAAATATACCTATTGTATGGACCACGTTAATTTATTTTCCTGTTAAAGTGCCCATTGTTTTTTAAGCGTTGAGTAAATATTAAAAGAGGAAATTGTCCTATAGCAGTGGTTCTCAACCTGTGGATCCCCAGATGTTTTGATCTTCAACTCCCAGAAATCCTAAGAGCTGGTAAACTGGCTGGGATTTCTGGGAGTTGTAGGCCAAACCACATGGGGACCCACAGGTTGAGAACCACTGTCCTATAGGCATGATACAAAAAGAAAAGGAATTGGGAGTAGAGAGGAAAGGAAATGCTGGAGCAAATGCACTGGGCAGGTTGATCTCCCTCTAGCCAGGCTTTCACAGCTGGTGGCAGAGGTCAGAGTGGGCCTTCTTGACTTTGAACCTTTCCTACACTCAACAGTGGTTTGGGGAACAAATGACTTGGAATACAAATGCAATTGGTGAGGAAAAGTAAAGCCGACCCCTATACCACATTGCACCCCTGTTGGATTTATGTGTCATTTTTAAAGCCTTGGATAGCATAAAGAAGAGTTAATAATCCTGTGGGGTTTGTTTTGCTGTCTGTGTCCCTGTTCAGAAGATTTCACTTTCTGTTGCTGTGAGAATTGGACTTTGAAAAATTTGGCTTGCTGTAGCAACAAGGATTGGTGAGAAAGCTTCACTTAAGACACCTTTCCCCCATGATAACTCTTTCAGGAGTGTGTTTCTCTCACTTCCTGTTGTCTCAACCCCATTCTTAACAATGCTTGTAACTCGTGACTGCCTGTAGAGTGAAAGTTGCTTAATACGGATACAGAGGACTGGTCCTTCTCAGTAGCCTCAAGACAATTGGATATAATTTTCAAGGATTTCACACAGGAGTCTTTCATTAGGGGACATCCCTGATATTCTCTACTGGTCTCCAATCCACATACTAACCAGATAATCTCACCTCAGATATGTTCACTGGGATATGCTCCATGTCATGTTGAAAACTTTTGTGATGCTTTAGACATGTTTCAGTTTCCAGTTGGGATTGAATAAAAAAGGTATAACATTTAACATTTGTGTATAAAGTACATTTAAATGTTTAGTGTGTGGAATACCCAATTTCCAGATTTTTTTTACATTGGGAATGGAAAACTATTATAGATCAACTAGTTTTAAACTGATTGAAATGTTTTAACAGAGCATTCACCGAAAAGCCTAAATTTGACAAAACAAGTCAGGACTTTCCTGACAAAGACGTTATGTTATAAAATATAGTACACTGTGTTTAGTGTTTGACAAACCAGAGAGGAGGAAGCACAGCTAGTTCCATAGTCCCACATTCTCAGCAATGTGTGGTTGTGATTACAAATCCAAACAATAGTCACTGTGTCCGCAGATAGCAAAACAAACAATGGGCCTTTGCAACAATGTATCAGTAGGAAGAACTCACAAATTAGTCAACAAGGGCGCAGGATTAATTCTTCACATTGTTCAAGTGATGATATTCTGGAGCTCAGTAGAAAGGCTGTTTTGTTGCGCCTGGCTCCCTCTCCCACAGAGTATGAGCTGCTGCCTCTCCCTTTTCATGAATGAGGAATTTCTGCCCGCCTGCACCTGGCCTGACCAGCAGTCAGCTGGGTTCTGGAGATCACTGCGTACTATTTTACTCTCGCTTACCATTCAGTCTCTTTCCCAACAGCTGCAGGAGCTGTGCCATCCCTTTGATCTGGAAGGCAAGCTCATAATCTCTATTGCCAACATCAATAGGATATCAGCCTGCCTTAGCAACTCAAAATTGCCAGTTGTTCCACCAGCCAAGGAAGAGCAGAAGGGGAAAAACCAAGGCCAAGGACACCCAAGTCAGAACGCAACTCCCAGTCTTTGGGATTACTGCACAACATGAGCAGTAAACCACATTGCCCCCTAGCTGTTTACACTGAAAACTAGGGAAAGTAAAATGTAAATCACTGAAATGAAGGGAATTATATATTAAAAGATCATAAAATGTTCTAGAGGCACATCACCACTTAATGATTTATACTTATGAACATAGCAAATATTTTATCCATTCTTAGTAAGAAAGCAGTCAAACCTACAGAAAATATATCACCACAATGTCTCCCAAAGTGAGTGATGGAGACATTGTGAACTGCAAAAACTTTGTGATCAAGAGAAGAAATAAAAGGACCCTAAACTAAACATCTGAAACAAACACCAGTTTCCCTTAAAGTCTGAAAAGGCTAAAATGTCAAATGTTCCTGATTTTTCAAGTCAGGAAAAATGTGCAAATCATGAACAAAAGCAAAGGTTTTAGGAATATGTTTTTAAAAAGCAGAAAGGAACTTTAAAAGAGATGATAGATAATATGTAGGTCCTCCTTCCTCCTTGATAAAAGCAAATCCATCTATGTTAAAGGGACATTTTACAATCTAACAATGAGTCAGTATAGAAATGTATAGGAATAGAAAGATGAGAACAATGTACAGACTTTATGAACTACATCTAACTCATTTTAAGTCCTGAAACAATGATATTCATAACTTGAAGTGTCTCTTAACATGTTTAGAAAATGATCAAAAAGGCCAGATATGTTTCAATTTCGAGTCTTCATCAGTTACTCAATAGTGAAAATATACTTAAATCATCAGGGCTTTAAGAACACAACTATAGACAGACAACAAACCTGTCATTCTGTCTGGCTCAATCATGAAGGAGAGGTTTTTTTGGACTTAGCCCAGTTTCTCCTCACAGCAACAGAAGGAATCTCAGAACAAGAGTACAGCCCTGAAAAGTTTTTTAAAAATGTATACTGCTAGTATCATTGCTGGAGATTGTTTCAGGGCAGCTGCTGTTGATTCCCCAGGGGGTTCCTTCCCAGCTTCTTCCTTCCTTCAAAGTTTCTCAAACCATGGTCAGTACCAGAACTCAACAGAAAGAAACAATCACTGCAGGGTGTCTCTAAGTTCCCAATGTATTTGCAGCCCCAAAAGTCATTGAATATAGAGTTGATGTTTTGTGGATTTTTCTTTCCCAGTTCTTTCCTGACCTCCCTCTTCACCCTATCCAAAACTGTGAAAATTGCAATATAATTTCCTTTTTTGGTTTGAGATACACGTGGGTTGTACAATTCTTACCAAAAGGTATGACAAAGTAGTCTTTCTTCTTTAGCTCTGCTTAATCTTTTGTCTGCTTTGCTTTAAATTCCTCCTCTTTTTGTTCTCTTTCTTTTCCCTACCCCTAAACATCACCTTGTCCTACTTTTACTCACATCCTTACTATCCCATCCCTTCCATTGTTCTTAATCCCTCTGCCTCCCTCTCTGTTGTCACTTTCTCACAACTACTGTCTAAATTTCTTCTTTCTGCCTTCTCCCCCATATCTCTTATCTGTACTTGCCCCTTTTCTCCTTCTTTACTTCCATATGCCCTTTGTTCATGTTCTTTCTCTTCCTCCTTCTTCATCCATAATTCTACTGTCTGCATTTTTCTGCTTCTTCCTCCACCCCTTTGATTCTCTTCCACACGTTACCAGCACTTCTTCTAGATAGACTCTTTTCATTCTCTCATATGCTGTTTTGCCAGCTGTACCACTTTCTTCTATGTTACCAAGAAATATTTTAACTCATAATGGAGTTATGTCAGGACCTTACATGTTGTTAAGTGTTAAGTGTTGTTAAACTCAACAATATTTTTTGTTTACAGGATTGCCCTGTTACCTTCTGTCATCATCATGATTACTACTATCTCTATTGCTTGAAATGTTTTAAAATAATGAGCGGCATCATTAGAGTTATAATTATTAGAGAGACCCCACTACCCAACTGACCAAAGAAAAAAGAGAGAGGGAACCAAAAGAAAAAAAAGTGTGGCAAGTGAGGGGCAGTGGCTATTGGGAGCTACACATTAAAAACAGAGTCTGGATAAACCTTTTTGCTTTGAAATGTAACTTTGCTTGCAAAGATGATAAAAACAAAGTTGGGAAGCCTTTGGCAGGATTATCCAAGGAAAGCGCTTGGAACATTTAATTCCCAATTAGAAAAACAGACTTCATGTTTTTTAACTGAATGACAGACATGCTCTGAGTAATCGTGGCTGATGCCTAGGGCCTAATATGCTCTCCATATGTCAGCCCCATCCAGAGTTTATAGTGTAAGAAATTTGAAACCAATGAATAAATCCACACTAAGAATGTTCAGTAACTACAGTTGGTCCCTCATTTCCCAGATTATGTACCCATGGATTCAACCATTCATGGCCTCAAAATATTAAAAACAATTCCATCCCCCAAACAACTTTGATTTTGCCATTTTATATTAGGGACATTATTTTTTATGTCATTATATATAATGGAACTTGACCATCCATGGATTTTGGTATCCATGGGGAGTCCTGGAACCAAACCCCAGCAGGTACCAAGGGCTATTGCATTGTTTATTAAACAATAAACACATAAGCATCAGGGCATGTAACACAACTAAATACTGTTCTAGCCCAAGAAAGAACCTTACTTGCAAATATTCTGTCTTACAATGCAAAACACTTCTTTAAAAGTTGTTAAAATTGCACCTGTCAGCTGGTTTTAAAAGAGTGAAATATCAAAATACTGCTTGCATAACAGGGCTTTCCTATTTCCCCCTTCATGACAAAGATTCTAGTATCCCTTGAAAAGTCTATCCTGAGGGTCATGACTAGAGTGACATATTTTACAAGAGGAATAAATTAGATGAAGAATAAATTAGATGAAATCACTGACACCTTCCTTAAATTCTACTTGTACTGGCTACCTTTATATACATCTATATAAATAAAAATGTAATGTTTGTTTGTGGGATTAACATAACTCAAAAACCATTGGATGAATGGACATGAAATTTGGACACTACATCCCTAACAGACCAACGAGAGAACATTACTCATAAACCCCTCCCAAAAAAAAGTGGAAAGGACTTAAGACCCAAAAACCTAAATGACGATACAGCACATGCATGGAAACAACAGCTCCCAGCATTCCCTAGACCAGGCCCTTTAGTCCCAAATGCACTGCTTCCAAGCTGCAAGCTTGCTTCTCCTTGGATTTCTTTGAGAGCCTCCCAATCCGTACATGTTTCCTATTCCTGGACTGCATCTCCCAGCAATCCTCCAGATAGATAAAATATATAGATAGACAGAGATAGATGGTAGGTAGATACAGTAGCCAGATCAATCAGGAGGACTGCTGGGAGTTGCAGTCCAAGAATAGGTAGAGAATGAAGAAAGGAGAGAAAGAAAAAGGGAGGGGAAGGAAGGAAAGATGTAGAGAAGGAAGGAGGGAAGGAAGGACAGGAGAGAGGAAGGAAAAAAAGGGAAGGAAAGAAAGAGGGAGGGAGGGAAGGAAGGAAGGAGGGAGAGAAAGAGGAGGGAAGGTTGGCTACAGCAATGTGTGGCGGGTACAGCTAGTATTAATTAAAACTTGTGCACCAGCTGCGCCCATACCTTGGGAAGTCTGACTTTGCCACGGTGGTCCACGCTCTTGTTAAATCCCGAATAGACTACTGCAATGTGCTCTATGTGGGGCTGCCTTTGAAGACTGCCCGGAAGCGGCAATTAGTCCAACGGTTGGCAGCCAGGTTGCTCACCAGAGCAGTGTACAGGGAGAATACAACCTCTCTGTTACACCAGCTCCACTGGCTGCCAATCTGCTACTGAGCACAATTCAAAGTGCTGGTTTTAACCTTTAAAGCCCTAAACGGATCTGGCCCAGACTACGTGTCCGAACGTATCTCCTGTTATGAACCATCACAAAGTTTAAGATCATCTAAAGAGGCCCTGCTCTCGATCCCGCCTGTGCCCCCCATCTATGGAATTCCCTCCCCAGGGACATCAGATTGACCACCTCCCTCCTGTCCTTTAGAAGGAAACTCAAGCCTTGGTTGTGGGACCAAGCATTTGATCATTGAATATCAGCAAGTGAAAAGAGGACATAAGCAATTTGAAATGACAATTAACTGACCCGGACTTTGCTTTTAACTGGCGTGTTTTTAACAACTGTTTATTTAATGTTGTTTCAATGAATATATATATATATATATATATATATATATATATATATATATTGTGTCAGAAGCGAATTGAGAATACAGTTATATTGTATACAAAAACCACAAACATAGAACATACAAACACACACTCATTACCAAAATTTGAAACCTCCTTTAAAATGACAAAATTGGTGTGTGTTATGCTACATTCAGGCTAACTATTCACTAGGCATGTAAGGTAAATTAAAAATACTGGAACATATTCCTTAAAAAAAAAAAACATCAGGCAGTCATGAATAGAATGCAAACACTACAATGTGTTGGTCTGAAGAAAATAATTACAGCATTCACTTAATAATGAAAGCTGTCTAAAAGGTTGTAAAGTAGCTGGGATGCTTTTCCCACTCATCATATGCTGCTAATACCACTTTTCCTTGTCAAAAATACCTGTTTCAATATAATATGAAAAGCAGAACAAGATCTTGGCTCCCTCTGTGGAGGTAGAGCCAATACATGTGTGGTCTGTGTTCATTTAAATCAGGTGTCTGGTATCTTTTCTTCTTGCCCCACCCACACCTCAGGCAAAAGAGGGAACAAAATGTGCAAACGAAATCATTATAACCTGAAGATTGTTAAGACCACCACCACTGCCTTCCCAACCACTCCCAAGAGCCCACCCACCATCAAGATCTCTAGCTCTTAAAAGTCATTGGATAACAATTCTTATATATAAAATCATTAAAAATGGAGATTCATAAACATCTTGTCAATGAAGTGTGTGCTGTTTTGCTGCTCAGGTTTTACTTTCAGTTCAAAGCAAACTACTTTAAAAGACACATCAAAATATTTTTAATTTTTTTTCTTTAAGAACCTGAGTTTGAATGCAGGGAGTAATTGCTTAAAAATGCTACCGTCTTTTCAGCTCAACTTTTTTTTTGATTTTGTATCCATAAGAAAAAAATAACTCAATTTTGTTTTGATTACAGGGTAGCAGAGCTATAATTCTCTAATTTAACACATCCTCAGCTGAACTTTGATCTGTTTCTGCTGGCCGGATTCCAGTAGACCCCTGTATCCGTTTTCGTGAGCCTCCAGAAAAAGGGTGGGTAGCCAGATAGCCCTTTTCACTCCTCACCTGAAAAATACAGCTAGATTTGGGGCATTGGTGGCAGTGAGGAACTTACGGGTCTCCCCTTTCTGTTCCTGGGACCCTTTCCTTTTCCCCCTTCAGACCAACACATTGTAGTGTTTGCATTCTATTCATGACTGCCTGTTGTTGTTCCAGTATTTTTCAGCAACGAGGTTAAGGAAACACCCTATCTGACCCATTATTGGGGGGACTTCTGAAGCTTCCTTTCCCAACATTTTAGTCATTGTTTGTCCTTATATCCTTCATTAAGACCTGGGTAAAAGCGTCAGAATTAAAATACCACTCTTTCTGCGATCCTTTCCCTTCTGTCTGTAGAGGAGACTGGGTTTAATGCTTCATAAAAGCTGTTACTTTCTACTCTAGAGAAGACCGATGCTACAGGCGCACGCTCTTTCCCTGAACACAGCTTTCCAAAACATTTTAAAGAGGATTCCGCCTTCCTAGGAAAGAAAGAGCGATCAACCTGGAGCTATCTCCCTGGGCTTCCTTTAAAAAGCCCTCTCTTTTCTCTTGATTTGCACTGCAGGCAAATGCTTCCTTAAAGCTGTTTAATGCTTCCTTAAAGCTGTTTCTACTTTCTACTTTAAAGGAGAGGTAACTAGGTCATAATAGTTTTGTGAGAATGAGCATTTTATTTTTGTTTGCTGGGATTACTATTATTAATAATTATTATTATCTTTTATCCAAGAGAGAGGCCAAGCCAGAAGCCAAGCCAAAAACACACTGATTCCAGGATGCAACTGTGATACTGAAAAGTGGAGGAGGAGCCGTGATCGGCTGCCACATGGCCCCAACAAAGGATTTCCCCAGGCAGGAATCAGCCAGTTTTTGAAGCTGCAAGGACATTCAGTGTGAATCAAGGTGGCCAACTGCAACATTCTCAATTGCCTCAAGCAAGGACATGCCACACACACATACATAATTGCTGAGAAAATAAAATACATTTTTATGAAGAACACTGTTTTTAAAATTCTCTTTGATGTCATTATTGTAAGGACCACATTATCGTTTTAAAATGGAACCTTAAACTCTAAAGAGCAATAATTATATACAGTTTGCCATCTGTGTCCACAGATTCAAACATCTACAGCTTAGATTTTTTTTAAAAAATCCCAAAAGCAAGTCTTGATTTTGTAATTTTATATGTGAGTTCATTCTACATTTTTTTAAAAAAATGGGACATGATTTGATGTTGTAGTTGATTAATCGATTAATTCAAATTTGCAAGCTCAGTACATTAAGTTTAACATTCCCTACTATTCATTTCTTCAAACGTAAAGATTATTTTAGGACTTACATCTTTGAGTGGCCTATTTTTTCAACATGAAAATGTAATGTAAAAATACTTATGAACAGAATATAGTAAGATAATCACTAAAATTATTTTCTGGTACATCTTTTGATTACAGAGTTGTCTGTGCAAATGCACATCCTGAGGGATTATGACCCAAACATTAACCATGCCTCAGTTTGCTTCACCAAAAAGAAAAGGTATTTGTTCACTTTCAAGACAGTGTTTCCAAATGTGCTTTCATTTGTTAAATTCAGATCATTTTCCTTCCTGGCTTTTAAAGATTTTCATATTGGGAGGTGTCATAAAGCAAGCCTTTGAATCTGCTCATGCAGAAAATTACAAAATAACGTTGTCAGGTGAAGAGATGGGATATTTAAACTAATTGAGCTACTTATCTGCTTTCTTTGCTGAAAGGTTACTATGGGCTAGTTCCAAAATTAGCATATGTGGATATAACCCCCAGGGAGAATGGTAATATGAGCACAGTTTGAAACCATCCCGTCTCAAGGGACCTGGATTTTTACATCAGTTTTGCTGAAGCAGACACCTGCACTGCCTCCTACTTTCAAACTAAGAGACAACACTGCCAATTGGTTCCATACAAACCATTGTAGGCATGCTTCTCATGGTATCTTCACATACTAGTTATTAAAATACTATTTATTATCTTAACCAGAAAAATGAAGAACGAAAAGAGAGAAATCCATTGTGTCAATGCACTGCAGAGACACAGAGGTTTGAGAGTGACCCTGCTCCCTGTTAACACAGAGACAAACATGGTCTTTCTTTTACATCAATGGTAAACTGGTCCTTAATAAGTTCACTGGAAAGAACTGGTGGCCCCAGTTAGTTCTCCCACATCCATAAAGGCATCAGACTCTAAAAAACAGAACATAAATCTCTCTGATCATACTGGAGGAACTATTAGTCCAGTGGTAACTGATGGTTTCCATGTCGGTGGGGTAGTAAATTTGCTGTTTATTTTAATGTGGGCTTTAAATGAGCTATCCAAAGTGCTGAACTTTTCTAGATTAAAGTTTAGACTGAACTCTGGAACAGATTCACCCACACTCACATGGAATTTATCACCAAACACTTTACTAGGCAATGTCCCCCTTTAATCACATATTACACAGTCACCCTCCACATTTGTGGGTTTGCTTCTGCAAAATTGATTATTCATAGATTTGATTATAATGTTCTCTCTATGACTCTCTAGGTCTTCCTGTGTGTCTGGAAGTTGACCACAGAGTTGTACTGGAGAACCTAAAAATTCCTAGAAAGATGTTCTCTCAAGTAAAATAAAAAGGCATTTTTTTCAGGTGGCCTGTGCCCTTAAGCTCAGCAAATGTGGAGGGCTGGCTATACCTCCATACACTTCCAAAGAAAATCCCTATTTGACATACCCTCTACATTATGGCAGCACTGGCTGAATCTTACAGTGGTGTAAATGGAGGAAAACTTTAATAACAGATTTTCCTGCTGCCTCCACTCCATTGCAGTCTGAAAAGCCTTTCATTGAGGTTGAAGACCTTCTTAGATGGGTAAGAGCAGTGGTTCCCAGCCTTTGGTCCTCCAGGTGTTTTGGACTTCAACTCCCAGAAATCCCAGCCAACTGAACAGCCAGGCATGTAGCCGGGGGGGGGGGGGGGGGGGGCTTGAGGGGCTTCAGCCCCCCCCCCCCAAATTCTCATGGTGGTTCGCGAAAAGGCCTTACTGGTGCATTATTTAAACTGTTATGTTTATTCATAGAATCATAGAATCATAGAATCAAAGAGTTGGAAGAGACCTCATGGGCCATCCAGTCCAACCCCCTGCCATGATCTGATCACCATGCTCAATATATCTCATATGCATGGGGGTATTGGGGTAATGATACAAAAGGTTTGCTAGGCTAGACCCTCTTTCACTCAGACTCAGCCCCCCCCCCCGAAACTTAGCCCCCCGAAACCCCCCCTGAAAAAAAATCATCCCCCCCCCCCCCCGAAACGAAATCCTGGCTACGGGCCTGTGAACAGTTGTTAGGAATTGTGGAAGCTGAAGTCCAAAACACCTGGAGGACCAAAGGTTGGGAACCACCGGGTAAGAAGATGTTGCTCTAGGAAGGGAAAAATGTAAAAAAAATGGAAAGAAGAAACTTGGCATACACAAGCTGAGTGAGAGCAAAGGCACTCAGTGGGAAAGTGCCCAAGTGATTTAGCATAGCAGTTGGGTACAACACAATGGAATAAAAGAAAACATATGAGGGTGTCACAGTGCTGAAAAGCACACTTGCACACTTTTTGACATGGCAAATTTGCATGGAACTGGTCCATTAAAATGGCAATAGTGAAGGGGAAACCAGTGGTTCTACCACACCACACAGATACACAGACATACATTTTCACTCTGTTGGCTTTGCTCGTGTTTTAAACTGAATGACATTCATTCTTAACATTGCCCTTACCATTAAATAAATAACAGGACGCACTCCTGCAAAGTTTTTGAAATCAGTTGGCCATATAGAATCATAGGATCATAGTGTTGTTGTTCATTTGTTCAGTCGTCTCTGACTCTTCGTGACCTCATGGACCAACCCATGCCAGAGCTCCCTGTCGGCCGTCACCACCCCCAGCTCCTTCAAGGTCAGTCCAGTCGCTTCAAGGATGCCATCCATCCATCTTGCCCTTGGTCGGCCCCTCTTCCCTATTCCTTCCACTTTCCCCAGCATAATTGTCTTCTCTAGGCTTTGCTGTCTCCTCATGATGTGGCCAAAGTACTTCAACTTTGTCTCTAGTATCCTTCCCTCCAATGAGCAGTCGGGCTTTATTTCCTGGAGGATGGACTGGTTGGATCTTCTTGCAGTCCAAGGCACTCTCAGAACTTTCCTCCAACACCACAGTTCAAAAGCATCTATCTTCCTTCGCTCAGCCTTCCCTAAGGTCCAGCTCTCACATCCGTAGGTTACTACAGGGAATACCATGGCTTTGACTATGCGGATCTTTGTTGCCAGAGTAATGTCTCTACTCTTTACTATTTTATCGAGACTGGACATTGCTCTCCTCCCAAGAAGTAAGCGTCTTCTGATTTCCTGGCCACAGTCTGCATCTGCAGTAATCTTTGCACCTAGAAAAACAAAGTCTGTCACGGCCTCCACATCTTCTCCCTCTATTTTCCAGTTGTCAATCATTCTTGTTGCCGTAATCTTGGTTTTTTTATGTTTAGCTGTAACCTGGCTTTTGCGCTTTCTTCTTTCACCTTGATTAGAAGGCTCCTCAGCTCCTCCTCGCTTTTGGCCATCGGCTGAAATCATAGTGGTGTGAGAGAATTGGCCGTCTGCAAGGACGTTGCCCAGGGGACGCCCGGATGATTTTTGATGTTTTTATCATCCTTGTGGGAGGCTTCTCTCATGTCCCCGCATGAGGAGCTGGAGCTGATAGAGGGAGCTCATCTGCCTCTCCCCAGATTTGAACCTGTGACCTGTCGGTCTTCAGTTCAGAAATAATAAAGGTTGAAAACACTAAAGATAATAAAGGTTGAAAACAAGAAATAGAGACTCAAGCACACTTAACAGGACTAAAATGTATATATTTTAATTTAAATCTGTCTTTATTGGCAACTATCTAAGCACTGTCATGAAGGCATAAAATGTTTTCTATCACATTTCTGTGTGTATTGTGCCTTCAGGTAGCCTGTTAATGCATGACCACTCATGACTTTCATAGGGTTTTCTTAGGGAAGGAATACTCAAGGGTAGTTTTTACCAGTTCCTTTCTCTGAAATGCAGTTTACAGCACACACACACACACACACACACACACACAATTCTAATGACCTGAAAACTAATACTTATACAGAAACTAAAGATGGAATAACAGTATTGACTGGAATTGCTTTCAAAAGAGGAATACTGAAACAGCCAACCTTATATAATCTGCATTCCATAAATTCAGTCCAAGAGGACTAGAGTTGTTTGCTTTGAATTTTCTATTTTGTTTTAGAAGTGTCTGATATTGATCCAGTGCACTGGTAGGCAAAACAAATTTTGTGGTTTTCTTTTCCACAAGTAGAATATATTCTATGCTTCTTCATCTTTTACCATATTAAACCTTTTAAAATACTTTAAATTCTCCAGGGCAAAGGTCATCTCCCGAGCTCATTCTTTGGAGGATGAATTGCATGCTTCAAAGGGGGTTATGTTCAGGCCACTCTATCAGCAAATGACAGGTGCTTAAGCCAAAATGCTTTTTACCAAGTAAGTGAAAACAAATTTGGAACTTATTTTGTACTGTTCTCTGTTGTAGTTATATGAGCAAAGGATAATAAGAATGGAGGAATGCTTGGAAAATAGCAAAACAGAATCATATGTCCTGTCACAGCATAGACAACATAAAGTACTTTGGAAAATGAACTCCTGATTGAAAATCCAAATAGATTTTTTTCCTTGAGAAAAAATATGAACAGTTGTTTATAGGGAACATGTCTCAAGTAAATGCTACAACTTTATCTGAATACAAAACTTGTATTATCTATTAACTTGGGGGGGGGGGGTGTGTGTCTCTAACTGAGCTAGATGGAGCAAGGGTCAGAATTTAAGGCAGTTTCCTTTGTACTTACATGGACAATTTCTAATTTCTATTCTTCTAATCATGAATTCTAAATTCCAAAGAATTGACATGCCCATGATGCTCACTTGGGACCCAGACACCACTGTGAAAAATAGTTTTTTTCTGGATGTTTCTGAGAATTCAACTGAAGAACAGGTAAACCTTGGATTCAACATATATGCTGTTACCTAGCTATGATCATATGATGGAACTTCAGGGAAATATGCTACAGTAGCCAAGGAAGCTTATTTACTCCTTTTTAATGCCAGTTAACTTCAGATATTCTTGGAAGGAAAAGAT
This sequence comes from Anolis sagrei, assembly GCF_037176765.1. Taxonomy (NCBI): domain Eukaryota; kingdom Metazoa; phylum Chordata; class Lepidosauria; order Squamata; family Anolidae; genus Anolis; species Anolis sagrei. The sequence goes on from NC_090021.1 coordinate 66,650,791, forward strand.
TCTACAGGCCCATTCTTGTTTGGCTAAAATTGAGAGTAAAATATTCTTGGTCGTCCTGGCACATGACTTGCTCTCATGAAAACATTAGAGATGTAAAACTCTGCTGCTACTCCTAGGTCTCTCAATAGCTGTTGAAATCAATGACATGTGGGGCAGGTATGTGAGATGGGAGTAAGAAACATCCTTCTCTATGTTTCACAAATCTTCAATTGCACAGGTCTTGTAATTCAAAGCATTCTAGCCCTATATATTCTTACCTAATTCTAAGATAGCTTTCTTTGTATGATATTCAGTTTGTCTTGCTTTTTGTGGTTTTGGGAAATAAGGGGATTGCACAGATGGTAGAACATCTACAGCACTCCAGATCTGGAAGAATGTTTGGCAGTTTTGTTCAGAGCACTGGTGAAGTCATTTAACAACAGTACAGGCATGTTTTCTTACAAAAGATTAGGCCAGTTGCTCATGGAAATGGGCAGCTGTGTTCCTAAATTTTTAGCACTAGAACATGATAGGCAACTCCATATGGTCTCACATAGGCTTAACATATGGTCTAGTATGATTGGCATTTAGATTACAATAGCAAGAGCAGAGTGTAACACATGCGACAATTGTTTAAAAAATGTTACACTCTGTTATAGAGTTCAAGACATTTACCCAAATCTAAACAACAGTCTCATCTCATTGTCATGGTGTTTGGACTACAAAATTTAAATTAAGATATAGTGCAGAGTTAGGAACAAATCTGCTGAGATTCCATGTGCATGGATGAACTGAAACCCACAATATCTGTTTTGAACTGGGTTATCAGAGTCCACATCAAAGAAGATGGTGTGGGATTGTATTCATCTGTGTGGAAGGGGCCGTGGTCTATTGATTCAGGCAGTTTTCTCCATTCCTTTTTCACTTTTAGTACTTACAATTATATTACATTTCTAACAGAACAAAGCAAACAAAGAGACAAAATACAAAATTCGTGAGTTTGGTAGTTGATTAAATGCCCTTTGACCAGTATCTGGCCACTTGGAGTGCTTCTGGTGTTGCTGCAAGAAGGTCCTCCATTGTGCATGTGGCAGGGCTCAAGTTGCATTGCAGCAGGTGGTCAGTGGTTTGCTCCTCTCCACACTCGCATGTCAAGGATTCCATTTTGTAGCCCCATTTATGAAGGTTGGCTCTGCATCTTGTGGTGCCAGAGCGCAGTCTGTTCAGCGCCTTCCAAGTCACCCAGTCCTCTGTGTGCCCAGGGGGAAAGTCTCTCATTTGGTATCAGCCATTGGTTTGTTGACGTGCTGGCTGATACCCAAACAGGGGATAAGTATTTTTAGTACTAGAGCCAGAAAATGGGAAAAACCTTTCGTGCTCTGCTACCTACATTCACTTTTAGCAGTAACTCTTCCCCACATATACTTGATGTATGAATGGCACTCACGTGTGAATAACAATAGAGATTTATCTTTTGTCCCTCCTAGATTTTTAATTAAGAAATTAAAAAGTTCACAAGTCATGAGAAAGCATAGAATTCTGAATTTGGTAAATATCAGTTGTTATTAAGGCTCCCTCCCCCCAATCTATTTAAGAAGGAAATCTACAGCTTATTATCTGGATGAAACAACATTTAGCCATATCCTGACAGCAAATGATACAATATTGGGCAAGTTCTATCTCAAAAAGCAAATATAGTTGAGAAATGGATTAAATAGAGTTAAGCGTTAATGGCTGTCTGCCTTTGTAGATTATTCAGATGCTCAAAGGAATAAGAAGTCTATGTGTAATTCATAAAGGAATATTTTACAATGACATGGCTTATAAATGTATATCTTACATGCACAGATGGCATAAAGTACTTAGTGATGTTTCTCAGACTGCATGCCATGCTGTGGGAGAATATGGCTGGTATAAATATATTTTATTTTGCCTTGTGACACTTTCCCATATGATTTAATTATACTGAAGAGCATAGAAGAGTGAGCTTTACTATTAAGCAGGATCTTTGATTTGCTCACAAGTGAACTCACGTCTTTTTAAAATTGTTTCTCCCCCTCACCTTTAAAAAAGAAAATAAATTGTGTATGCTAGGTAAATAATAAAACATTTGGTTGCTGTCATTTTGCTTTATGTAATTTGCCCAAAGGAACAGGTGATTCCAAGTTAATTTGTCTCTCATCTACGTATTCTTAATAACTTGGCACAGTAAGCAATTCTTTGGATATCAATATGGCAATTAAGAAAATGATTCTACCACTGTGCAGACAAAAGGTTGATTCTCATCTTCAAACACAAACCACTGAAGTGGGGGGGGGGGGGGGCAGCCGAGATGAAAAGTTCCATGTCAGCTCTGTGCAGATGCAGAAAGATCAAATACAATAACCTTTTACATGCAGTGTGTAAGAAATGGCAGCACACAGATCCTTTCCCCTTCTTGCAGCAAAAAAGAGCTTGAATTCACGCATCCCTGAATAAAAGGCATCAACTTCCCATCAGAGACTAGCTCTTAGGGGGCCCAGAGGCTAAACAACACAGTCTTTAATTAGAATACTTCCTCCCCCAATTCTGAGACCGAACAGTCTTTTTGTTGTTCATGTTTACATGAGCACCAGAATGTTCAGTCTCATTGTAGAGAACTGCATAAGCTCAATAGCAATGTTGTTGTAAATAAAATATAGCCAGCATAATTTCATTTTGTTCTTCTAAATGTAAAATTGTTTGAACATGGGAAACCTCCTAAATTACACAAGTGAGCATCCCCATGCAGCATATGAATCATATTACACAACACCTTCCCTTGTTAAGCCTTTCCAGCGTGATGTGAAAGCGGGGCGGAGGAAGGAAACATTACCCCGCAGCACAGTTTTGTAAGCCTTTGAACTTTAAATCAGCTAACATGCCATGGCAGTACAATATTTTGGAAAGGAAAAGTCTTACCGTCTTTTCCCATCTTAGGTTATCAGCTATAGAAACCTGATAGGATTTCCTTCAATCTTGTTATATATGCGTGTGTGTGTATGTATTATAGATTCAATGCAATTCATATTATAGTCTGTGTATTCTGTATCCAAAATGCTCTGGACCAGAAGGGTTTTGGATATCAGACTTTTTTCAGATTTTGGAATACTTGTATAAGCATGAACTTCATTGATGTTTCATATACACATTAATATTTAGCCTAAATGTGTTTTTGCACACACATTTTAAAAATAATTTTGTGCATGAAACAAAGTTGGTATGTATTGAACCATCAAAAAGAGCAAAAATATCACTATCTCAGTCACTTATGAATTTTGAAATTCTGGATAAGGGATGCTAAACCTATATATGCAATGCCCAGAAATTGGCTCACCCAGCTGATTTTTAGGAAACCCCTCCCTCAACCCCTATATTCCAAGTAATAATTTGGAATAATAATGTAAGAAGTCTTACTGTAAAACACTCCACATAATCATTACTATTTTTACAGTTTTGTTATATAGAGCAGTAAAACAAGGGTGGAAATGATGTGGTCTTACAAATGTTGTTGCACTGCAATGAGGTCTTAAGGATATGATCTATTGCAAGCATGTAGGCTTGTGCACAGATTTGTTTTGGACAATTGTCTTTGGCTTGTTTGGAAACCCATACGGCATGGGCTCCACTGCCATTTTTTTTTTAGTGGCTGTCTAAAACCAGCTGCTTTCAATTTCTTTTGGTTGCATGTTGGGGAGGGAGGCAGCCACTAGAAGGAAAAGGAGCCCAGGAAGTGAGGTTTCTTAAACTCTTTGTTTAAACTCAGGTCTCCTCTAAAGACAGAAGGAAAGGCTCCTAGGAAGCAAGGTTTCTTAAGCCTTTTATTAAACCCTGGTCTCCTCTACAGACAGAAGGGAAAGGATCCCAAGAAACAAGGTTTCTTAAGCCCTTTATTTAAACTCAGATCTCCTCTACAGACAGAAGGGAAAGGATTGCAGAAAAAGTGGTATCTTAACTCTTTTAATCCAGATCTTAATGAAGGATATAAGGACAAACGATGCCTAAAATGATGGAAAGGGGAGCCTGGAAAGTCCCCTCCATTGTTGCCAGTGAGCTGGATAGAAAATGAATCTTTCAGCTTCCTGGATTTAAAAAGGATTTCTGGGTTGTTGTAGGTTTTTTCGGGCTATATGGCCATGTTCTAGAGGCATTCTCTCCTGACTTTTCACCTGCATCTATGGCAAGCATCCTCCGAGGTAGTGAGGTATGTTGGAACTAGGAAAAAGGGTTTATATGTCTGTGAAATGGCCAGGGTGGGACAACGGACTCTTGTCTGTTGGAGGTAGATGTGAATGTTTCAACTGGCCACCTTGATTAGCATTTGATGGCCTGGCAGTGCCTGGGGCAATCTTTTGTTGAGAGGTGATTAGATGTCCCAGATTGTTTCCTCTCTGTTGTTTTGCTGTTGTAAGTTTAGAGTTTTGTAATATTGGTAGCCAGTTTTTGTTCATTTTCATGGTTTCTTCCTTTCTGTTGAAATTGTCCACATGCTTGTGGATTTCAGTGGCTTCTCTGTGTAGTCTGACATGGTGGTTGTTAGAGTGGTCCAGAATTTCTGTGTTCTCAAATAATATGCTGTGTCCAGGTTGGTTCATCAGGTGCTCTGCTATGGCTGACTTCTCTGGTTGAAGTATTCTGCAGTGCCTTTCATGTTCCTTGATCCGTGTTTGGGGGCTGCGTTTGGTGGTCCCTATGTAGACTTGTCCACAGCTGCATGGTATACGGTAGACTCCTGTAGTGAAGGCTTGTTCACTTGTATTAGGACAGAATTCAAGTGGGTTTATTTCCCTAAAGTTCCAAGTAGTCCAGGGGAAACCTAGATACTCTGGAAGGCAGCCAGGGGCGGCTGGTCAAAAAAACGCACTGTTACATATTACAGGATAGTGTGAGGAAAGTAGCTCATGTTAAGGAAAAGTTACTCCTTCTAAAGAAACCATTTGCTTAATAAGTATGTGCTTCAAAAACAAATTATGCAGATGTACCTCTCAGCAATCAGCTGTTTGCTTCAAATACTTCAATAAACCTGTTCTCTAGTTTACTGTTAATCTGCCTCAGCCTTGTATCATCATATAAGGTTAGATCCAGTAAGCCTCCACATCTCTACAGTTCAGTCACCAGAAAGGGAGCCAAAAGGAAGAGCCCGTGTATAGGGACATTTTACCTCAAGTACAACAACAAGACAATTCCTCAAACTGTAATTTGGGGTGGTGGCAGCAAACCTACCATTACACGCTCACGTTATAACAACAACACTCATGTTGAAGCGCTTTGGGTCTGACAGGAGGGATTAGAGACGGTGTGTTGTCTCTCCTGCCTGTAAGAATACACAATCTTCTTTACACTGGAAGCAGAGGTGGGACGGAAAAGAAAGGTTTTCCCCTGTCACCTGCAATAAGCCCCCTTATCCTTTGTTACAGTGGTGGCAGCAGTGGGATTGAAAAAAGAAAGGTTCCCCCCTGTCACGTGCAATAAAAGACCCCTTATCCTTCGTTACAGCTTCCCTATGCGGTCAGTGGTTCCCTTGATGTATGGCAAGAACACTTTTCCTCTGGGTGGATCTTTGTTTTTACTCTTGTGGCTTGTTCTCTGTCTTGCAGCTCTTCTGATGTCTGAGGTGAAGTATCCATTGGCCTGTGGAGCCCAGTTTAGGTGGTTCAGTTCATCTCTGTCTTCCCAAATTCAGGAGGCTCCTGTTTACCCAGATTACGCAAGCCTACTAGCAAGTGTCCTGATTTTCCTTCCAGAATGGACATTCATTTGGGAAGAGGAAGGCTGGGTATAAATTTCAACAATTGCTGATATTCTACATTGGCTCTTCAGTTATGGGTGCACAACTAAGTAATCTGTCCTGGCCCTCCAGTCCACTTTAATGGGTTACAGTTACATCAGGCAGAGGAGGTCTCTGTTCAGTTGGCAATTAGAGTGCAAGAAGAATGACAATCCTAGGCTTCTCCCAACAATAAGTGTGGCTGTAATGAGGAATTACGAGAAGGGTCTTGTTTCTGACTGTCACAGAAGATACCAAGAAATTATTATACCTTTGTACTGCATAATATCTTGTTACACAGCCCTTTAGAGTTCCTGTTCTTTTTTCAACATCCTGCTTCTCTAAGGTGATGGTGCCATCTGCATATCCCTCATGTAAGTACCACTATCATCAACAGTAAATTAATTATCCAGGCTCTGCTGTACGTTTGAAAACTTATCCCAAGGTAAATACAGGCCATAGGATTAGTCAGAATGTAATGAGTCAGCTTTCAGGTAGATGGATTTTCAATATTTATTGATACAGTACAGCTTTACCTCAGGTTCTCAGTAATGAAGTTGGTACTGTCTTAGACAGAGCTTCATGAGTAATTTAACTTTGATAGAGTTAGTAGAAGTTTTAAATGCATTGATTCTACTCCATTCATTTAAATGGCAAGGGAATTTATCTTAGGACAAACACAGTGAGAGACTATGCTTTGGTGGCAGTAGTATATGGCCAAAATGTATGGCCCAGTTCGGTTCAGTTTTGTGCTATTCACATTGATACTTGAATGAACAGTGAAGTGATATTATTCTTTATTGCTTTGTTCCCAGATGAAAGAAGAAAAGTAGAAAAATAGCCCTCATGTTTTCAGTGACCAACTCAGCTGTCTGGGAAAGAACTCCGTAGGATGTGTGGTTTATCGCCCTCGCTGTGACCGAGGCCCCTTCCACACAGCTGAATAAAATCCTACATTATCCAATTTGAACTGGAATATATGGCAGTGTGGACTCAGATAACCCAGTTCAAAGCAGATATTGTGGGATTTTCTGGGTTATATGGCTTTGTGGAAGGGCCCCTGGTTGCCTGTCCTGCTCCTGAAAGTTGTTTTGAGATGTGTGCTTCTTTGCTGAGCCCAAGACAATCAGAACCACCACTGATACTCATGACGGAAGTAAGGAATTCCATCCAGGAATCATTTAGTAAAATTCCAACTGCACACATATATACTCTGAGAACTTTTTATTGAAAAGTCATATCTATATTCCAAATATTAAATGATCCCAAACAAATGATACCATTTTACTTGAGGCCAGAATGGAGTATATATATGTAGAATTTGTAGGAATCCCATTACCCAAGCTGCATGCTGCCTCAAATTCATTTCCATCTTATGGCCTACACTTTACAGACATTAAGAGAACATATGACTTTAACTTTCATTTTAGCTAGATTCATTTAAGTTAACTTCTATATTTTTCTGTTAATTGTCAATTCAATGCTTGCAAGTGACATTATTTTATGACTTCCATTTGAAAACATCTTATTATTTCTCAAAACTAGATAAAACAATGGAATTAACAAGAAAGATTTGGGTGAAATAACAAGTTAATCAAGTCTTGTTCTTGCTTTTGATTCTTAAAGGAAGGAAAATGAAAGGGAATATTTTGAAAAATAAAATAGCTCTGCATGGTTTGATAAAGCTATTTAAAATGAACTCAAAAGCAGAAAACCTAAGTATGATTGATGGTTCAGAACCATGTTCATGGACATTTAATGTTTGGAATGATGACATTGGAATAAAGTAAATAATATTTATGATCTTGCTGTTATGCCATAATGTATTGCTTAAATAGTTCATTGCTTAGACATTGTTCAAAGATCCAAATCAAGTTATCTATCACTTGCCAGATCATGAATGTTCAGGTCATAAATATGGAAGTCAGGGGCCAGAGATTTTAGGAAACATAACACCTGCTCCTCTTTCCTGATTTCTTTTTCCTTTGGGACAATATGAATATCTGAAGAATATGATTATTAATTTAAATTTGGTAGTTATCTCCTTAAAATTCGTACAGTACCTTAAGAGGCTTTATAACATTTTTGTTGCCAATAACTGTTCCGAATTCTATATCACACACACACACACACACACACACACTCTGTGCAAGTGTGTATGTGTACATGCTATATCTCTATTACGTCAATAAGAAAAAGAGTAGACTGTTGTAAAGGAAGCAAACATAATTAAACATAAGAAGGGTATACTCTGTGATCCCAAAACATTACAAAACAACATTTGTATACATTGAGATGGTGCCATATCTTAGAATCAAAGTAGAAATAAAGCAGCGATTTCTTTAAATATGCATTGGAAAGACTATGGGAGTTTCTGTTATTTACAGCAACATAAAGAATGGCTCTCATATAAATTATCTGCTTCTTATTAATGATAAACTAAATTTTCCATTTATGTTAAATTACATTTCACAATATCAGAGTTATAAAACAACAATATCAAGCTCTCTCTCTCTATACACACCCACCCACCCACACAACAAATAATTTTAGAACCATCAATGACCCTAGATCTCCCATACCTTTTCTAACAACTTCAGCCCTATTTCTTTGCCCATTAATCCATTGTATATTTTCCCAATTAGTCCTTCCCCCAAGATTTTTTGCTCTTAAAGCTTATCTAACCATTCTTCATATTTACTTAACTTTCTACATATGTGATTTTTACCTAACCAGTTCTTCTTCCATTTATATAGCCGCTGTCTCTCAAATCAATTCAGGACACCTTGTTGCTCTAACTCGGGCATGTAGCCGGGGGGGGGGGGGGGCTTCAGCCCCCCCCCCAATCCTCATGGTGGTTCGCGAAAAGGCCTTACTGGTGCATTATTTAGACTGTTATGTTTATTCATATCATGATATGATCACCCTACTCAATATATCCCATATGCATGGGGGTATTGGGGTAATGATACAAAAGGTTTGATACGGTAGACCCTCTTTCACTCGGACTCAGCCCCCCCCAAAACAAACTCAGCCCCCCCCCCCCCAAATTGAAATCCTGGCTACGGGCCTGCTCTAACTTATTGTATTTGCCCATCGAATTTTGAATCCATTCCTTCCAAGAATGAACAGTTTTTACATCCACTAAATTTTTAATCTTAACTTCATTTTCCAGTAAAACTATTGGGGTTAGGGGAGGAACTCCTAGAAATATCTTATTTTTTAAGTTAATCCATGTTTCTGTAACATCGTTAGCCAGGTTATTTTTACACTCCTTAATTACTTTGCCTATTTTGTCAAGAAAAACATTTCCCCACAATCTCTTAGCCAACATTTGTCTTCAAATTCCCGCCAGATTAACCTAGGTTCTGAGAGCATCCTAAACACTCCCTCTATAATCTGCATCTGATAGTAGGTTTTTATTTCTGATATTCCTAATCCCCCAATTTCTGAGGAATGTATCATAAGCCTCTTGATAGCCTAGATCTAGTTCCATTACAAAATCCATTGACTATTTTCTGCCATTTTAAAAGATCAACTTCAGGTAGTCTAATGAGTAACATATTACAAAGAATGTTAAATTTAGATAATATTTTCATTTTAAAAATTGATATTCTTCCAAGCCATGAGAGATTTAGTTTTTTTATAATCCAGTAATCTTTCTTGGATTTTCTAAATTATCAAAATTTTATTTATTTTTAATCTCTGAGTAATTAATAGGTATTGTGACTCCCTAATATTGCTTCTGATCTTAACCTTAAATTGGTCTATTATTTTCTCTTAATCCTTTCCCTCTAGGTTTATTATCATTACCTCCATTTTGTTCCTATTAATTATTAAATCTGTTATTTTTCCAAACAGTTTAAAATGCAGGTTTATCTGATCTAATGCCCTATCCAGATTCCTGACTGTCAAAAGCATATTTATTCATTTATTTCCAACATTTCTACCCTGTCCTTCTCAACCCCTGAAGGGGGACTCAGGGTGGCTCACAATGGCAGCAATTCATTGCTGACAACACATTACATATAACATTATACAAAAGATAAAACATTAGATTAAAACACATCAAAATAATACAGAATAATACAACGTAACGTTGAGAAACTTATAACAGAAAAAAATTAACATTAAAATAAAAAATACAAATACTCAATAAAATGCAATTACACTAATAACATGATTAACATTAAAGACATCTACCATATAAGATTAAGCAATTAAAATACATAAACCGTGCCTATCATAGCAGTGCTTTTACATGTACCGTAGCGGCCATAAAGTGCAAATAGTTAGACAGGATTCCGATGGTTTAGAGTGTGCTAGTCCTCCTCTTCTCCATATGCTAAACTGAATAGGTACATTTTCAAAAGTTTCTTGAAGGAGAGGAGGGTGGGCCCATTTTTATTTCTTTAAGAAGAGACAGGAAGCAGTCATGGAGAAGGCTCCTCTCTTGTTCCCACCAACTGTGCTTGTGACGGGGTGGGACTGAGAGCAGGGCCTCCTCCACTGACCAGAGTGCATGAGATGGTCTGTATAGGGAGATGTGATTGGACAAATAGCCTGGATGCAAATTGTTTAGGGCTTCATAGGTAATAACCAGCACTTTGTATTTAACTCGGAAACAGACTGGCAACCAGTAGAGCTGCTGCAACATGGGAGTTTACACTGTACATTGTTAATGCATGTTGATAATGTATGTAAATTAAAACATTATTTTAAAAATAATATAAGTAACAATGTAAATGCAAACTTAATATGTGGCTTGATTTTTGGTTCTGTAGACTCCAAATATCGGAAATTCTCAGGTGTTCCTATTGCTGGCTCATTTCTCAGCTAATCTAGAGGACCTGCATAGCTGAGACCTGTCTCTTCGAAGGTCCACAAAACATGGAACAGTTTACTCTTCCTTACTTCCCAAGCTATCCATGGATAGTGAGAAGGCAGTCAAGTCTGAATGCTAGACAATGTGTTGAGGGGCTATACACACACACACACACACACACACACACACACACACACACACACCTCATCCAGATCAGAATGTAATCTGCACTACTAATGTCCAGAATAACAACATCCCACCCACACCAGCCACTGAGTGGCTGCTACTGCCAAGCACATGGGAACTTTGTGGACTTCCAAAAGTCCTCTTTCTGGCCCCAGAAAACCAGAAAGAAGAGAAGAAAGAAAAAAAGAAGTCAGTTTCCATGCCAAGCTGCACACCAAAGTAAAATGGCCCTATGACATTCATCTGGGAACATTAACTTTCCTTCCACAAATATACAATTTTATGGGGGTTTTTGATCTTTCACTTTCACAGTGAAGTCACTTCAATTTTTACATAACCCTGTAGTTTTGTTCTTCATCCTGTGCAGGGCAATGGGATTTTATAATACAGTTTGCACAACTAAGACTATCCACTTTGTTTGATTTGTCTTCTATTGAATAGATTATGACAGCTCCAGCCATAATTAGCAAGACCTATTTTATAAAATGATCTCTTTAAAACTATGACTACATTGATAATTAACTGGAGGATTATTGCTAGGAGATAAATAATGCACAGTGTAATCTTAGCCATGATTACTCAGAAGTAAGTCTCACTGCATTACATGGAACTTACTCCTTGGTGTGTGTGGGCAGGGCTGTGGTTTATTTTACAATTTATTCATATGATTATACAATAATAAAATATTTGCAATAAATATGATTATGAGAATGATAATAAGGAGCATCACATTTTTGTACTTATTTTGATTATAGGGCAAAGCTGGACAGTTTCAAGATGGAATATCTGATTTCCTCACTGGAATGAATGGTTATCTATTTTTTTTACAGAGCCTACTATAATGATGCTGCATTACCATGAAATTGTTGCATATCAAAAACATGGTATGTTGCCTACGAATAATTAAGTTCTTATAAGCTAAATGTCACATAACCGATTTAAAGTAATAAGATGTGATAGGGCATATCTTTTTGACCCTTTATCAAAAGCTGTCACAACACACCTAAGAATGGCATTATTGCAAAGCCTGTTTCTCCAATACAAGCATATATTGCAAAGAAAACCAAAAGAAAAAAAGAAGAAACCCCTACAAACCCAATTAAATCTAAATCACATTACTTGGATGATTGACAATATCTCTTTTCCATAACAGAAGGAGAAAAATTATTTACCCTAAACTTGTCAAAAAAATTAATCTCATAAAACATTCTCCAATATATTTTTTACTTTAATGTGATACATAAATAGGATCCACTCTGTCACAATACAAAATGACAATCATATCTTCTGTATTTATTATAAAGTATAGAGAAAAGACATGATGATTCTAGTTAAAAAGCAATTAATATCACAACATGAAGTGCTGAAAACTATTTGCTGCAGTGCCCATAAATTCATCAAGTTCTTTCACTTGATGTTAGTAAAAATATTTTTTGTTGAAGAATGTGCATTTGTCAGACTATATACCCTAAAGCAGTGGTTCTAAAAGGGTGCTCCATGGAGCCCTTGGAGTTCCATGAAGCATACTGAGGGGCTTCATGGTTTCCTCCCATTTCAAGCTTTTCTTCTTCTTTCCTGCTTCTCCCCCTCCACCGAAAGCCTTTTCCCTTTGCCTCCCTTGCCGCCCAGATCCTTTTCTCCTTGCCTTCCTTGCTTCCAGTACCCTATTTCCCTCCTACTGCTCAGGGGGTGCTTTGATTGTGCTTTTCCCACATGGCAGAAGGGAATTGAACTGGATGGCCTCTGGGGTTTCTGCTATTGTTATGATTATGATTATGATTATTATTACAAAGGCTGGGTGGCCATCTGTTAGGGATGCTTTGCATTAAAAGGTTGCCCATGCCTGAGATATATACATCATATATAATATATAAACATTGATTGGGGCTCCATGAGAAAATTTTGCTTCAAAAAAGGCTCCGTGGCTGAAAAAGTTTGAGGACCCCTGTATTAGAAGCTCCAGTTCTGTTCTGCTCTTGGAAGTTAAGGAGGGTTAGCCCTGGTTCAATACCTGAATGGGGGAAACTCTCATCAAATATTAGTGCTGTATGTTGTATTTCAGAGGAAGGAAATAGCCTTTGAGTATTTGTTGCCAAAAAATCCCAATGAAATTCATGGGGTTACCATTACCTGACAAACAATTTGAAGGCACAAACATATATTCATATGAGTGCATTTGGCCAGATACAGGGGTCCTTCTAGGGAAAAAAAGTATTTTATTATATATTCCCCTCCCCCCAATTACTGCCTGCATTCATTAGTGCGTGTATAGGGGAGGGGGGAGTGTTAGCTTCTAATATTGCCCAGTCCAGATAATGGATAATTACTTTTTAAAAAGTTGTCATTTATATGATTGAAAATCCTCCCTCTTCCATGGAATCTCACTGCTATTGTATTTATATTAAATCTTTCTTTCATTACTAATTATATGTCTAATTTGTTATTATGAGTGAAAATCAACTTAAAGGTACAAAAATTGTCTAAAATTTGAAAAAGAAAGTGTTGCTTCACCTTCCATGCCCCAAGTAAAAAGTAAATGTTACTTGTATTGTCGAAGGCTTTCATGGCTGGAATCACTAGGATCTTGTGGGTTTTTTCGGGCTATAGAGCCATGTTCTAGAGGCATTTCTCCTGACGTTTCGCCTGCATCTATGGCAAGCATCCTCAGAGGTATGAGGTCTGTTGGAATTAGGACAATGGGTTTATATATCTGTGGAATGGCTGGGGTGGGGCAAGGAGCTCTTCCCTGCTGCAGTTAGGTGTGAATGTTTAGCTGATCACCTTCATTAGCATTTGAAGGTCTGCCTGAGCCTGGGAAAATCTGTTCCTGGGAGGTGTTAATCTGTGCCTGGTTTTTTCCTCTCTGTTGTTTAGCTGTTATAATTTTAGAGTTTTTTAATACTGGTAGCCAGATTTTGTTCATTTTCATTTCCACCCCAGCCATTCCACAGATATATAAACCCACTAGCTGTGCCCTGCCACGCGTTGCTGTGGCCTATAGTAAAACTTATCAAAGTTGAGGTAGATATCTGGACTATTATGAAAGAGAGGTCCCTACCTATTCCTTCCCCCTTTTCCTCACCCTTTCTCTCCTTTCTTCCTTCTCTACCTCTTTCTTTCTTTCCTTCTTTCAGTACTTGGTTTCATCCTTCTCTCTTTCCTTCATTCCCTCCCCCTTCCTTCCTTTGCCTTTCTTCCCTCCCTGTTTGCTTCCTTCTTTCACTTTTTATTTCCTTTTATTTCACCACCATCATAACAATAACAATAATGCAATGCATTGCCTCCGGGATCTGACACCTCTCCCATTCCCCCTAAAAGGGTCTCATAGGAACAATAGCATAATAATAATAATAGAAATAACAACCTTTACCCGCCACGTGTTGCTGTGGCCAATCTTCCCTCTTTCTCTCCTTCTTTCCCTCCCTCCCTCCCTCCCTCCTTCCTTCCTTCCTTCCTTCCTTCCTTCCTTCCTTCCTTCCTTCCCATCTTTCCTTCTCCTCTTCTTTCTCTCTTTCCTTCCTTCCCCCTTTTTCTTTCTCTTCTGCTGTCTCTCTTTTCTTTCCTTCCATCTTTCCTTTTCTTTCCTTTTCTTCTTCCTCTAACTTTCCTTCCTTCCCCCTTTTTCTTTACCTCCCTTTCTCTTTCTTCCTTCTTTCCTTCCTTCCTGTCTTTCCTAGATTTTGACAGGGCGGGAAGGGGCGGGGTGGGGTTTGGAGGTGGCGTGAAGTAAAAGGAGGTAAGATTGGGGCAGGGGAGTGATGGAGCGTGGGGTTGCATGTGTGTGTGCGGCAGCGGGGGGAGTGATGGAGCGTGGGGTTGCGTGTGTGCGTGTGGCGGCGGGGGGAGTGGGGTTGCGTGTGTGTGTGCGGCGGCGGGGGGAGTGGGGTTGCGTGTGTGTGTGGCGGTGGGGGGAGTGATGGAGCGTGGGGTTGTGTGTGTGTGTGTGGCGGCGGGGGGAGTGGGGTTGCGTGTGTGTATGCGGCGGCGGGGGAGTGATGGAGCGTGGGGTTGCGTGTGTGTGTGCGGCAGGGTGTGTGTGTGTGCGGGAAGCGGCGCGGCGGGGCTTGGAGTGGGCATGGTTTCCGCAGAGGGAACGTTGGCCGGAAGGCCATGTGCGCGCGCCAGGGAACTTGCGGCTGGGCGCCAATGCGCATGCTCAGTTGTTTTGCCGTTTTGTGTGTTGTTGTGTTGTTTTTCATTTTGAGTAGATATGTTTGTACCTTGTGGGTTGTGTTATGGGTATGGGAATTTTGGTTAAGTTTCGTTGGGGGATTTTTGAGTTTTGTTGTTTTGCTGTTTTGTGAGTGTGTTGTTGTGTTGTTTTTCATTTTGAGTAGATATGTTTGTACCTTGTGGGTTGTGTTATAGGCACGGGGATTTTGGTTAAGTTTCGTTGGGGGATTTTTGAGTTTTGTTGTTTTGCCGTTTTGTGAGTGTGTTGTTGTGTTGTTTTTCATTTTGAGTAGATATGTTTGTACCTTGTGGGTTGTGTTATGGGCACGGGGATTATAGTTAAGTTTCGTTGGGGGATTTTTGAGTTTTGTTGTTTTGCCGTTTTGTGAGTGTGTTGTTGTGTTGTTTTTCATTTTGAGTAGGTATGTTTGTACCTTGTGGGTTGTGTTATGGGCACGGGGATTTTGGTTAAGTTTCGTTGGGGGATTTTTGAGTTTTGTTGTTTTGCCGTTTTGTGAGTGTGTTGTTGTGTTGTTTTTCATTTTGAGTAGATATGTTTGTACCTTGTGGGTTGTGTTATGGGCACGGGGATTTTGGTTAAGTTTCGTTGGGGTTTTTTTGAGTTTTGTTGTTTTGCCGTTTTGTGAGTGTGTTGTTGTGTTGTTTTTCATTTTGAGTAGATATGTTTGTACCTTGTGGGTTGTGTTATGGGCATGGGAATTTTGGTTAAGTTTCGTTGGGGGGTTTTTGAGTTTTGTTTCCTCGTTGGATGCCCCTAACAAATTTATATATATAGATTGTCCTAATTCCAACAGACCTCATACCTCTGAGGATGCTTGCCATAGATGCAGGCGAAATGTCAGGAGAAATGCCTCTAGAACATGGCTCTATAGCCCGAAAAAACCCACAAGAACCTAAATGTTACTTATTACAAGGGATTGGGGAATTAACTAAACTAATGATTTACTACAATCCTGAACATATTATACACATGAATCAATTCTTTTAAACAGACAGGATTTTGTGTGTGTGTGTGTCTACATGCACACAATTTTTTTAAAAAAAATCTTTATTGCAATTTTGTATATCCATGCATTAAAAAGATTTGAGATTGAATGGGTTGAGGATTGAAAAAGGTGGTGAGGGGATAGGATATTGGGGGTGGGGCAGGTTGGAGGGATTTGAGGATGGGGGTTTTATACATGCACATTAATTTTAACAATTCACATATACCTAAATCCTGTTGTTAATCCGAACTAGATTGAAGCCATTGAATAAATTGAATTTACCCATGGAGTGATTCACCATTAATCAACTTACTCAACGAATATCCTCTAGTTAAGATAGGATTCCATGTGTGCAAGTGTGTGTTTCTGGATACATCAGTTATTTCAGTGGCCTGTTTTGTAATGTTATGCCCCCACTGCCTAACCCTCTATGATAGAGGGTTTCCAAATTAAGGACCATGGGACGCATGCATCCCTCCGAGGTTATTTACCCGGCCCCCACACTAATAATCAGACGAAGAGTTGCCCTAAGTCTGAAACAACTTGAAGCCATATGACAACAGCAATCCTAAGTAATTAACTTTACTATCGCACAGTCAAAAGCAGACCCACACTTCCCATTGAAATACTGGTAAGTTTATGTTGGTAAAAATTGTTCTTCATTTTAAATTCTGCATTATTCTTTCATGTTTTTTGCACTATAAATAAGATTTGTGCAGTTTGCATAGGAATTCATTCTTTTTTTTCAAACTATAGTCTGGTCAACCAACAGTCTGAGGAATTGTGAACCAGCCCTTTGTTTAAAAAGTTTGAGCACCCCTGCTATATAACATCTTAACAATCACATTTTTATTATTGGTAGACTGTCAGCTTTTAAAATAAGCCTTCTTGTCAAAACAACATCCATGAACTATTTCACCATAATGATTTGTAGTCACTAAAGGTGGCTTTACTATTTATTAAATACTTATTTCTTTGTTGCACACTAATATCCTATTTTAATTTTAGTCCTCCCCCCTCCCCAGTCCAGCTCATTCTTCTCTATACAGTCATTGTAAGGTGATGACCCTTTCACTGAATTATGATCGAAGATCAAACTTAAATTTCAATACTGTTTAAACTTGTTTTCTTCCCCATCCAAAATTATCAGGAATGTATTTTTGTTACAATATTTCAGATTGGCAGCTTGTAACATTTGGTTTGTTTCTAAATTTACTAACAAATGGTTTTGATGTGTGATCATGATGTAGCCCAAAGCTCTGACCAGCTGTTGTTACTGCTGGTACCTGAGCTGTAACTAAAGGACAAAATGCATATGCTACATTGTTTCCATGAAAGTACCTCAGTATTAAACCCTCCTGGTCCAACAAATCCAGTCAATAAGAAAAGATGTACCTGTCTGACTAATGCAGAATAATTTATTTCAGTAACAGGACAGAGAACTACCACAAGTAAAGCATATATCAAGTGTGGATGATATTAAGCATGGTTTAGGAGTCCCTGAAATGCTGCAGAACATATTCTTGCTCAAATAAATTCTTTTTGCTTCTCAATCAAGAAGCACAGCCTGTAAAGATCAGTAGTAGTGCACATGTTTTGCTTGCAAGAGCCAGAGATTACAAATGCAATTTGTGGTATCTGCAGTTTAAAGATCACATATCTGGCAACCCCATTATTCTCCACAGCCATTTTATGTGAATACATATTTGTTTAAATATCTTCACCTTGTATTATGAAGCAAATACAATAAAAGAGTATTGGCTCCTGAACCTAGACTACGAAATAAAAAGATAAAGGAACTAGTTCAACTTAAAAAAAAAAAGACAAGACAGAATTAGGGTCTTAAGTGAGTCACTATTAAAAGATATAATTAATGTATTAAATAGCAAATGGTTCAAATTTTTAAAATATGCAACCCAATCTTATCTATAGCACTAGGTTAAAGTTCCATAAGGCATAGATCATTCATTGAAGCAAAGGAGATGCCCAAAGTTCCTAGTTCTGATCTTCTTCCTCAGTGGCCAAGGAAGATTGTATATTTTCCATTTGTTTCTTCCAGAGAAGGCTACATGTCAATATAAATTCTTATAGAATAAAAATGCCTCTTCTCTTTCACTATCCTTCCTCTTGAAAAATATACCTCAGAAACCTAAGAACCTTTCTGTAGGACCATCTTGGAAAAAATGGACTTATGAAAAAGGATGGAATGCAATCTCCCACTAATCCGGGAGGGTCACTTAACTAATTTTAATTCATTCAGAAGACTTACTTCTAACTGAAACTTTTAATGATAGATTTAAAAGTGGATAATATCTTTTTGATGGAGTTTCCAACCTTACCAGGTCTGTCTAATTGTGTAACCTAATCCATTGAAAAATCATAGAATCAAAACACTGAAAGGGACCTAGTGGGCAATTAAGTCCAACTTCCTAGAAGGAATTGAATAAAACTTAGAATGGGAATGGGGTAGAGAGAGAATCAGAGGGAAAGAAAAACCAAGATAGAAGGAAATCGTGATTGGGTTTGAGGAAAAAAAATCATTATCTAAGAATCTACCATTGTGTGAGAAATACACTAAAGAACTACAAAGAGATTCACTGTTTGACAGGAGCTTGAGAACCTTCAAAAAGGTGCTGCCTACATTTCCAGGTGAGTGCTCTCTAGATGAGTCCTACTAAAAGGCATTTAGTAAAAACTCAGAATTAGTGTGAATTTAGTTAAGAATAGTTTGCACGGATTTTGCTTTGAAAATGTCTTGAATTTGAGTGAATGGTAAGTATGTTATACTTATTTTGCACAAGTTGCTATTTGAATACAGATCTAGACACATTTCATTGTTTTTGAATGTATATTTTCTGATTGTATATTACATTGTTTATGTCAATTAATAAAATATTTTTTTAAAAAAGAATTAGTGTGAATTAGTGTGAATTACCTGGATCTAAAACATTTTTTTTAAAAAGTGCTCTTTGATTTTATAGCAGCTTGTACAATTATTTTCTTTGATTGCTCTGATGGAGTTGGATAAATAATAGTAGAACCAAATAAGATAAAACAAGAATGAAATGAAATATAAGAAAAGCTTCAGAAAAACTCATATAACTATAGCTCAAGGCTGCTCAACATTCTTCATGAACTTCTCAAGTACAGAAAGGTAATATATATATATATATATATATATATATATATATATCAGAAAATTCCAATAAAGATGTGGTTTTTGAAAAATTGCTTCAACTTGCCAGCAAAAAAAAACCTAATAAACAAATAAAACCCCAGAATTTAGTGTATTGTCCAGATGATAGTTGGCTATGTCACCATCAATAATTTACTCAACACACATTATCAGATTTAATTACTTTGTCCCCAGAAAAAAATAAGTGTTTGTTTACATTTGCACTCATGTATATAAAGTTTGAATATAGATATGGTTAGAAAAAAGTCATTAGTACAATACAGTATGCCTTTATTACAGTCAAAAAACCATAAGACAATGCAATAGTTGCACACATCTTAAATAGTTGTATACACGTAAAAGAGGTGTGCATACACTATACTGGAAAACATAAACAAGCCATGATGGGATGGAATAAAGGATATAATTTTAAAATATGGAGAGATATTGTAGTGATAGCTTAATAGAATATGTTTAAAATTGAGTCCAAAACGGATACAATTAAAATCATCATTATATGGATGAACTATAAATTCAAAGCACACAGCCATATTACTGGTGAGCAAGATTTTGATATCCCTCCTGCTCCTGGGACTATATATCCCCATATAAAACCTGGCAAGTTTAACCATCAAAGATACTCAGGCGCATGCACATTAATAGACTGGTTAGAACACAGGAAGGGTAATTTCAGCCTGAATTTAATACAGTTAGATTTCTCATCCTGGTGATATTTTTGAAAAAAAAAAACACAGATATTTTAATCAGCATTTTGCAAAGAAAAGAAAGCAATATATTAACAGTAGGTTGTGCTAATTTGTAGATTTAGTAAAGCAATAGAAGCATATGAGTGATTTCATATAGCTATATACAGTATAATCATCACTGAGAAAACCTGAAGTAAAATTATTTGTTTATTTATTTATTTACTATATTTCTACCCTGCTCTATCTCACCCCAAAGGAGATTCAGAGCGTCTTACAGTTTTGGTAATTTCAATGCCACGTTGCAAATATAAATATATAAATTAAATACATCAGATTAAGCAGTAAAACAGATACAGCATAGAAATAAAATTAAAGCTGTGAAAGCATGATTTTTTTTAAAAAAAATGCTTCCTTATAATTATTCTTGTTCTTTTGTAATTATTTGTTCTGACTTGTTTACTTTTGTTTTTGGATTTTGATGTATTAGTTATAATGCTTAATAAAAAATAAACAAATTGCTAATGAAGAAGAACAGTTAAAGATTATGTTTGGCTTGACAATAATCTTTATAAGCATCAATGTAAGCAGCTCATATGTAATATCTTTGCTTTTCCAAATTGCTGAGGAAACATATCACAGGATAATGGGCTACAAAGGTTGGAATACTAGTATAAGAATGCTACTAGGCCAGCTTTGTAAGAAGAGTACCAGTCTTTTAAATATAGGAATGTCCACTCTAACCAGATGTAGCATTCCTGTGTCGTGAATGATATATCAGTGGGAAATGCAGCCTTTGGAAAAGGACAGATATAACTCACCAGTGGCCCATTCCTCTAAATATCATTTTCCTATCATGGATAACCAGAATTTAAAGTTATCTGCTCCACAATGACTGTAACTCAAATACAGTATAACAGAAAGGATCTGCCCCAATTTGTGCATATATCTTCCCTTGTGATTTCATCATCTTATATAGTCCCTTTGATTC
Organism: Anolis sagrei; assembly: GCF_037176765.1. Lineage (NCBI taxonomy): Eukaryota > Metazoa > Chordata > Lepidosauria > Squamata > Anolidae > Anolis > Anolis sagrei. Next base: position 66,671,616 of record NC_090021.1, read on the forward strand.
TTAGCCACATCTCTAGGAGGATAAACTTTTATATTTGCAATACTTTCATACGGGGGAAATGACAAGTATTTATGTAATATTAATTTTAGTTGTTACTTATTTTAGATCTTGTTTGTATATCATTGTCGTAGTGCAGAAGTCATTTTCAACATGGCAATCCTTGGACAAATTATCACAGGGTTTTCTTGAGAAGATATGCTCATAGTAGGTTTGTATTTGTTTTCCATTGAGGCTAACAGACTACAACTTCTCCAAGGCCTTCCATTGGGCTTCCATGGCTGAGTGGGGATTGTGACCCTGTTCTCTTCACTGTCTAAAAGCTCTGTTTGGAACAGTTTTTCCCCAGTCTCCATTGACCTTGTAGTTATACTCTGTCAAACTCACCTTGAGGTGTGTGTGTGGGGAGCAAGGGAGCAGTTCCACATTTCAAATCATTTGCATTATGTTTTGTGGTGTAGCTTTGGGTGCACTGCTTTTTGGGGTTTTTTTCTATCATGAATGTGAATACAGTATTTTCTGTTAAGTGGAAAATATATAATACTGATATAGCAATATGCAACTATCCACACATACATATCTTCTTTAAAAAATGAACCTAGGAAAGAACCACTTTCTGGCAGAAATGTTCACTCCCACCCACCCTTATCTCCTCCCCCAATGATATGGTGTAGCAATGCTATTTAGAGGACTGTCCACGTGCCAGAAAGTTTGGATTTTTAAAATAAAATGTCAGAGTTAGAGGCAAGTGAATTTTCAGGAACGTTGTATGAGAGAATCACAGTGCCTATTGAGGTGAACATATTTTTTTGGGTTCATGTAGAGAAGTCCATAATCCAGCACTTAAACCACCACAACACACTGGCTTTGTTATATACCATATGTAGAGAAAAAGCACCACTCCCTAACTTATCAATAAACTCTTTTTTTTCCCAACTTCGGTCAAGATGGAAACATAACTCAAAACTCTAATTTTAAAAAAATGAAATAATTAATGCTTTACTTTTAAAGCATTTGGAATTCATTATATCTTATCTTCAGAACACTTTGAGACTCTTGCAGAGAGAAAAAACCAGGAAAGTTTCAACTGTATGTGTAGGTATAAATCTTAACTTGAAGTATTAATTAATTAAGTATAAAGCATAGTTAATTTGTCCACACATATTGCAAACTGCTCTCATTTTCCTTTATTGTCCTCTAACGATCTCATCAAGACAGTATAATTAGTGCAGTAGACTGCATAACACTGGCTCTGCCCCAAGCACAGTTCTTGCCTAGTTCACTCTCCCATTGGAACACAGTACTATTAATGGGCCAGTTGTGAGTTCATCAGGAGATGTGCTCATTTTTGAAATAGCTTCTGATCTCTGCCTTGTAGCAACAGTTCTGAGGCTATGAACATCTGTAGTCAAAAGCAAATGACTTCTGTTGTTGTTTAGGTTAATGCTACCAAGGTCATTGAGGAAAGCTTTCAATGGATAAAAAAGTTATAGGATTCTGACCAGAAGGATTACAAGTTGCCATTTTTTTCGGTGTTTCATTATTCGTCATAAAATATATTTACGTGTTATTACATGGGTATACTTCATAGAACAAGAAGTTTTACATTGGATCTACTTTCAGATCCAATTTTGTGATTAAATAACTTATTACATCACCTATTGAAATCAGTAGGATTTGAAAGCCCCTAACTTTGCTTTCTCTGTATTGCATTACACTCCATTCTGTCTGTGCATTTGAGCTGAGACTAAGGTCATTCAATTTTAACAACTATTCTTCCACCACAGAAACTTCTTAGTTCTTTCAATTTTGAGTGTAAAACAATCTTGTTGATATGAGTACATACTTCCATGGTTCCTTTCCAGTCCATCTATATGTTCCAAAAGGAACATTTTTTTATGTTAGTCTTTAACATCCTCTGAATCAAAGACAATTTTGCCCTCTCACAAGTCCACCATATATAGTAAAATGTTCGTATTTGTTGTACACATTTCCAACATGCATTTGAAGGTCCCTTTTGACATTAATTCTATATTTCCATATTCCAAGGCAATTTATTATGCGGCATATTCCATCTGTCCTCCTCATTCTATGCTTGTAAACATATGAAAGTTTGTAATTGTTTTTTAAATGAGAGAAGCGAAGGGTCCGTTTTAATTTCCTTCGGGAGGGAGTTCCAGAGGTGGAGAGCAACTGCAGAGAAGGCCCCTTTTTTTATTCCCACCAACCATATCTGAGACAGGGGTGGGACAGAGAGCAGGGCATCATCCGCTGATTGCAATGCCCAAACAGGCTTATATATAGAGATGGGGTTGGCCAGGTAGTCTGGGCCTGAATCATTTAGGGCTTTAAAAGCAATAACCAGCACTTTGTATTTCATCCAGAAACAAACTGGTAGCCAATGGAGCTACCATAACATGGGAGTAGTTCTCTCCCTGTATGGAGCCCTAGTTAGTAATCTGGTTGCTGATATTTGGACCAACTGAAATTTCCAAACGGTCTTCAAAGGAAACCTCATGTAGAGCGCATTGCAGTAATCTGATTGGGATGTCCTCTTTAAATGTCCGCTGACCACTCAGAACAGCTCTCATGGGTGGGAATGGTTCACTGCAAATGCAATGTTGGCGGCAGCAAAAGATTTCTGTGCTGCTTTCATTGCCATGAAATAGGATCTTAAATACACTTTAGCCTGTGCTCAGTCAGATTCGCTGTGAGTTCTCCGCCAACACTTCTCTAGTCTCCATTTCACTTGCTTTATCACTGCCAGCTCCCTGGAATACCAGGGAGCTGAATTGGCTCTGCTTAGTGAAAGGAAACATTCAGGAGCAATTGTGTCAACTGCCCTACCAAACTCCCTGCACATAATATGCATATTTTACATACATTTTTATATATGGTTGCACAGAATCTCCTTTTAGTTTTGATATAGATTTTTTCTTTTTCTTTTTGTAATTATATGCTGATCTTATTTTATTTTTGGGAATTCCAAATCTTCGGTTTGGTTATCTTTTTCTCTAGCTTACTCAACATTGATATTGATACATCTCTCTCTAGAATTTTTATTTTATTTCCAATAGAAATCTTTACAGGAGATTTGATACATCATTCTTCTTTATTTTCATATCATCCAAAATCCATTGCATTTTTCTTGTCGCTTCCCCCCACCCCATCACTTTGAATAAAACATCCTTTCATAAATGCTTTGCTCACATCCCAATCATTCTAACATTAGTATCTTTAAGTTATCCTCAAACAATTATTTCAATTTGTTTTTACATTTTTGATAATAGTTTTGATCAGTCTTTGCTCCAATGCCTTTAAAAATAGTATGTTTCTTTCTAGCTATTTGCACTCTTATTTGCTCATATAATTGAGAGCCCTCACATCCACTGCCCATGTCTGTACTTCAAAAAAGGTGTAAGAATTTGAAATCAAATAAAAAGTGAATAAGAACAATATTTTACAGTGATTTCCAAACTGGAGAGAATAGCAGGAATGTTCCTTTCTATAAGGTATTGAAAAAGTAACAGTATTCTTTCCTACATTATGTACAAACCAAAGGTAAAAAAACTGAGCATTTATTTTTAGTGCTTGTAATCTCTGTCACCTTTCCAAAGGCAGCATTGTATTGTATCATATACCTATTGCAACTGAGGTTTTAAAAAGCTCATAGAAAATGAATAGGCTAAAATGGGGTTACTACTTTTGAAAAAGACTGTATCTTTCATGATAGCATTTCATTTCCTGTATCTGTATCTTGAATGCCACTGTATTTATTACAGAGGGCCTATTTAAAAGTTGTCTCTTCATACACAATGTCTGCATTTGTGTGATTCTCTAGTTTTTTCTACTAAAATTAATTTTAGAGCAAATAAGATCAGAGGATCAAATTATTAACACAGTAGAGTTGATATTAACCAATAAAGAATTATGAGTTAGAAAGAATACTTTGCCTTCAATAGGTTTTCTTTGGGTACATAGGCACAATCTTTTTTTTTTTTTTGAAGTCAGACAAAGCAATAGGATTGACATCTATAGTAAGAATGGGTTTGGTGGCAATGATTGTAATACTAATATTTCAAACAATAAATTGCAACTAAGTCATAGAAATAATAATTGCAATAAAAATGAGCTGTTTTGGAGTAATAAGTATTTCATGCTATGCATCCAAAAGTCTGGAGAAAATGAAGCAGAGAAAGAATTAACTGTGGGATTTGTCTGATTTACTGAAAGTATGACAGAATAAAGGTATTCATCTACTGTACCTATTTTGGATTAGACTGGTGTCAAAAACACATCTGGCTTTTCACTTGCAAATATTTGCAAAACCTTGAATATTATGATTACCTGAAAATAATGCTTCAGACGCCTTTGTTAGGGAAAGGGAATAAACAAGCACAGAGGGTATCAAGCCTAGTTGCAAATCTACATGGGCAAGAAAACTCAGACTTACTCCAAATTCGCTTCTGGCTGTTCCCAGTATCAGGTAATAAATACTGCAGATTTTACAGTACTCATCTGACTTTGCCCCATTTCAAGCAAAGTCATGGAATATTCCAGGATTGGTGGAAACTCCAGAGTTTGTTGGGAATTCCAGAGGAACCTATGGCCTCAGGGCACTCTTGGCAATGGGATTCAGGTCTAATTTGGAATGGTCTGCCGGATGAGACACTAGTAGCATCACTCCTTCCCTAAACTCATAAGAACAGAGAAGAGTAATAGGTTGTGTCCATGTTGTCACCACTATCACTCCCAGCTAGTCTTGGGCCTGAATCACTGTTAACAAAAAGATTTATAGATTTCAGAGGGCCATTTTTGTGTAATTTCTGAAAACAGAAAGGGAAGAGAAAGACGAAAAGACCAGTGAAACAAATTCAGAGAGACAGTATTTTCAGAAAGAGTTAAGTCCACAAAATACCTGAGGCAGGGGGACCTGTGGCATCTTTTTCTGTTCCCGTTGGAAGAAGCTTCCTCCATTTCTTCTTGGAGGTTCCTTAGAATTCGCTTTTCCAGTGGCACTAGCATAGGTTGGCCATTGAAAGTTCCTCTTGGAACATGAAATTTTTCTCTGTGTGTCTCTCAGCCTATAAAAAGTCTGATGGCATCCATGCTCTGATTGGCTGAGAATGAACACAACCAGTGACTACAAATCCCAGAACCCTCTCTTGCAGTTTATCTTATTTTTTTTTAAAAAAAATGTTATGTTCAAAACTTAAAATAATTCTTAAAATCAGTAGATTGGTGAATTGCTTTGAAACTTGGCAGGCCTGCAGTTGTAAATGGGTTCTACAACTGAGGTAGGTTTCACACAGATAGACTTTAAAATGGCTGAGGATTGAGCCTTTAAAGTGTCCCATTGTAGCCAATGAGCCAAATCTCTACTGAATGAAACAGAAAACATCCCTTCCCTTTCAGGTTACTTTCTGGCAAACGAAATGAGGAGTCAGAGGAAAATGGACCTGAAAACGATATGCCTTTTGACCTGAATGCACATGACTACTCCCAGGCAGCCTCAGAGCTCCATGTGAGCTTCTGGTCTTAACGACTGCCCTTCTTCTGACATCAACACAGACACATATAACCAGGAATGAGAGGAGATTGGTTCTTTTTTTAGTTATACCAGCTCACATTGATTTCTTTGCCTGGTTAAGAGTGGTAGCAGCAACATGGAAAATGAGGTGATGGTCCAGCTAGAACAATGCAGTCTTGGCCCAGCTGGACCAGGTTCAGCCAGGGATGTCTGGCTGCTTCTGGGGTCAGTCTGAAGTATCCATGGTCCAGTTTCGTCACGGATATAAAAGCCAGTGTAGACTTGTTCTAGCTCAGTCAAGAGGATGGCGAATCTGCCTGGCCACTAAACTAGTCACTGAAATGATGGTTCCATCTGATTAGCATGAGGAGAGCAAAAAAGTATAGTGGTAATATACTAGCCACTATCTTAGGTTTTTAATTTTTTTTGTTTTCTCCAACGTATTGCTTTCTAGATGTGCCAGACTACAATTACCGTAATCCTCAGTATGAATAAATGATCTCAGTGAATTGTAGCACAATACATCAAAATACCAGATTGAAGAAGACTGTTAACAGCTTTAACTCTAATAAAAACAGCAAAATGGTATATAATAATAATAATAATAATAATAATAATAATAAACTTTATTTGTACCCTGCTACCATCTCCCCAAGGGACTTGGTGCGGCTTACATGAGGCCAAGCCCAAATACATCAACCAAAACATCAATAAACACAATATCAATAAAACAATCAATAAAATACAAATAATATAAATCACACGGATAAAATAATAAACAATCAATATAACATATAAACATTTAAAAATGGACGGGCCAAATGTAATAGATTAAAATTGAAAATATGCTGACGTGAACAGAGTAAAATATAACTGGGATAGGATTTTTCAGAGAGAAATGAGGGAACGCAGTCAATCCTAAGTCAGTATTAAAGTGCATTATGAGGGCATATTGCTGAATTTCATTTTTGTAACAGATATAGTTAAAATGAACTGATCCCACAAAACATGTTCTTTACAATGGGTCTTCTAGAAAAATTGAAACAACATGTTTTTATTTGAACATACACATACGGAACTATGCAAAAGTAACAACAGAACAATCTGTTTGGTTTCAGTTTCATGTTGAACAAATGCCTTACATAGACATGAAACAGAATGCTCACAAGAACAATAACTGGGAAATGGGTGGAAAATTTAGGATTTTATTTTAAAGGAAGGTGGCAAAGAATTTTCTTTCATTATTTACTTATTTGTATTTACATCATTTTTAACCAAAAAAAGCCAATAAGGTCACAAATAGAAAGTTAAGAATATTAAATAATTGTTGGTTTCAACTAGAACAGAGGATTGAAGCAACAGAAGTTTTATGTGTTGATTTACCAAGTTTCCACGAGTTCTATAGTTCTACTCTAAGTAGGACTGAAAAGCCACTGCAAAAATATCACAAAAATACAAAATAGGGAGAGATAAAAAAAAGCAAAACCATAGGACGGAGATTAAATAAATAAATATTCTCACCAGAATATGACGTAAACAAGTGAGTCCAGGTAAGAAATTACTGGGAGAAGCTGGAACAGCAAAAGTCCAAATGCTGACTAATTTTAGTCACAATGGTTAAAATGACAATATCATTTTATATTTTATGGTACTATATTTATATTCAAAGAGGGGAAAGGATCCAGTTGTGGCCAGAAGAGAATTAAAGTAATGTAAAATAGCCCAAAGTCTCTTACATAAAATCAGGAGCAACAATTTGAAACTTTCCAGAAGCAATGTAGGGAAGATTTAATCATTAAGTCAACATCCTACAGCACTAGATGTAAAGTGCAAATAAAAGACTGCTCACAGAAACAGCCAGTAAGTACCAGAAATCAAAGCAAAAAGTTACCAAATCAGAGGTTTTGCAAAAAAAAAAAAAAAAAAGTGTATGTTTCAAAATATGCAGAAAAAAAACCCACCCTCCAAACCACCAATGATTGTTTAGCCAATGAGTTTTCTATGCCCCTTTCTAACATTACAATGATTTAAAAAAACCTGAATCATTGCCATGGCTTCATCATAGAAAGCTTAATTTTACATGTGGATTTTGATGGGTCAACTCCTCTCTCTGCACTTTACATGAAATAAATCCTATGATAATACACCAATTCATCTATATAAAATAGAAAATACATTCCTCTTAGTATATTTCATGATTACCAAATTAAAAAGAATTTGAACCAAACAAATAATATTTATAGGTACACCTATTTGTACTCAGCTGTAGTGCAGAATCAAGGAAACAACGGAGTATGGAAGTAAAATGCAAAAGAAGTTATGAAGTACTAGGAAAACCAGTACAGTACTGCGGCAAGTCTGAATGGCTGTATATTTAATATTTTTGACTGGTTTTTCAATCAAATCTGAATGGTTAATTCATCTCAGGCATAAGGTGTTCCTTAAGGACTTCATCACATTGAGCTGGAGAAAACAAGAGAAAGTGGGGGAAAGGGTGGAGTTTCATTGGGTTTTGTCTTTAGAGAAGATGAAGAATTTACTCACTTCCATCACACTAAGATCGCCTTCTCCAGTTTCTAACTCATCCACCCATTTAATTTCCATCACATGGGCAGGCAATGACTTCTCCCACTTCTGGGAGTTGTAGGCCAAAATGTCTGGGGACCCACTGGTTGAGAACTCCTGCCTTAGACTGAAACAGAAGCACCTTTCTTAAGGTGGCACTGGGGTCGTTTCTTTGCACTCAAGAGCCTTGGTTGAAATAGAAGCACCTTTCTTAAAGCAGCACTTTCCCTGGGGTTGTTTGCACTGAGATTTCTTCCTATCATCCCTCCAGGATTTCAATTATTTATCTTTAAAAAAAAAATCACCCCAGATCATAGGAAGTAGTTTTCAATTAACCCTAATCTTTCCTGCAGCCTTTGCATTGGTGATCCGTAAGAAGTGGTTTTAAATTAACCTTTTCCCCAAGCCTCTGCACTGATGATCTAGGAAAATGAGCATTTTGGCTCTTCCCACACACAGCGTCATCATTTTATTTACAAGCAAGCAAGAAAAGCAGGCAACAGTGATTAATATCATACTGAGAAATTGGCCATTTGGCCCATCTCCATGCAGAGAATTTTTTAAAAAGTCACTTGCTAATCATCTCAAAAATCATTGGGGAAAAAACAACACTTTAGAAACTGCAAAATATCTTACCCCCACAGTTGAAGCTTGCGTCATGTGAAGAGCACAGTGGGTTTCCGTTTCTTAAATGTGTAGAAACACTGATTTTGTTGTGTGTGGTGAAGTCATAAGTCTCAACAGAAAATACATTTTTGCATGATCTGCCACATAACCTTTTTAAAGAAAGGACCATCATTTCCCAGCAGAGAATAGTTTATGCAGCGTTTACTAACAAAGCATTAAATTGAAGGCCAACATTATGGGGAAACAGCCTACCTTGGGAGATAATAACTAAAGGCCAAAAGCAGGTAAAAGTTTTAATAGATACTGAAATAGCCATTTTATGATCACTTTAATTTCAGAGTACAGAACCACAACAGATGGGAATAAAGAGATGTATTAGATCCTTAACAGAACTAGACATGACTTGCTGTGCAGGCAATGGCTATTCTACATTAACCTTTCTAAAAACCAAGGTGATAGCCAGGTGCATTTTGATGTATCCCATCATTCAATTTAACAAGACAATACAGAAGAACTAATCTGATGCCAGTGAATTATGATATCAATTCATACAATCAAGGTAGTATTTCCTTCATTGTGGAAAAAACTGTATACAAGTTCTCAAACTTTTCATCTGTCTAGGACTGTGCTCCTCCAAGAGTGAACCAACAAGTGAAAGGGACTAATCCAACCCATAGTAAAGGAAGAGTGGTTCCCAAAGACTTATATATGGCCTGAATTGAGTCTTTAAAAGCTCAGTGCATTTTGGCCTGTACTTCTGTTGACTGGTTTTTTTCAGGGGCTACATTAGAAATAAACACAAATACATATATTATTTAAAAGGTTTTACAAAAAGGCGACATATAAATAAAATATATTAATACTACAATAATTATTTGCACAACACAATTGAAGTTTTAACCCAATCAACTCCATGAAAGAGAAGCACTAAAATCATAGTAAAATATCCCAAAAATTTGTATACAGGTTGAGTATCCCCTATCCAAAATGTTTGGGATTTGAAGTGTTGTGTATTTCAGATTCCCTTTCCTCTCAATTTTGGAATACTTGCATATATGCGAGATATCATGGAGATGGGACCTAAGTCTAAACATGAAACTCATTTATGCTTCCTATACATCTTATAAATATTGCCTGAGTTTGATTCACAATATTTTAAATTAATTTTGTACATGAATCAAAGATTGTGTACAGTTGACCCCAGAAAGCAAAGTATCACTATCTTAGGCACCAACATGGGTAATTTTGGATTTTGGAGTTCTTCGAATTTCAGAATAAGGGATCCTCTATCTATACTGTACTCTCAACCAGCAGGGAAAAAAACTTGATCATTTTTCAGTCAAACATTTGAAAACAAAATTTTAAAAAAATCTACATACTGTATGTATTTATTTCAGAGTTTCTAGGCCACTGTACTACTACTACTACGATTACTACTACTACTACTACTACTACTACTACATACTACTCCCATCTCCCATTCCCCTTGCCCATGGGGTTAGTCTTCCAAATAAAGACTGCCTCTTTCTCCTTCTTGAAAGATCTGTATCAAAATAAGATTTTTGGGCATCCAGTCATAGCAAATTGATCAAGAAAGGCCAAAGACACATAGAGAAACTCAAGCTCAATAAAAGAAGCTGAAGGCACAAAGACCTCCCAACCATCTGCTGCCACATTCTCCTACAACCTAAAAGACCAACACACAAAGTTAAAGAACTGACAAGATTTCAGGACCTGACAGGTTATTGCAGATCTATCAAAAAAGCACAAGGGAAAATAAAATCCCAATTTAATAGCTGCACACCTTTTAGCTGGATCTGAAAGAGCTGAGCAATGATGTCATAATCCTTTCAACCAGGAGATCCTTTTCAGTTTTTCACTAGGATTGTAGCTATCACCCAATTTTAACATACTATCATAAAGCTTATTAATATCTAGAGCAGATATTCTTTTTTCAATAGCTATTGACTAACCGTTAGCAAAATACTACATTCTGAAATGAAAGAGAAATCCAAATGTATTTGTTTTCCTGGAAGTGAACAGGGTATAATGCTTCTCCATTAAACATGCTCCTATAACAGCATTATTGTTCAATTTTATTATATTTTCAAAGAAATTACAATAAGTTGTATTACAACTTAATTTCAGTTTTATGAATTAAAATATACAGCTTCCTCTTTTTTATTCATTTATTTGTCAAACTTTTGTTCTCTAGTGCATTTCTATTTTGCCTAAATGTGACAAGGAAGAAATGGCTTGCTGAGTTTTAAAAACGTCACTAGAAAACATTTTAGAAGGGTGGAAATACACACAACTTGTACCTCATTTTACTTCCCTCTCTCAGCCTTTTTCTCTCTGCATATAACCCAAATAACTCAGCATTTTCATCAAAACAGGTGTCATAACATGAGCTAGAATACATATCAATTTCTTCTTGATTTGCAGAACTCTAGAGATAGAAAGGCTTTAAATGTAATTATGACTGCTTGTTGGAGCTGAAAGACTAATCATTCTGGATGAGAAGTACAAAATGGAAAATTTCAGTCAAAAGAAAAACTAAAAAGTCAGCATAAAATGTCTTTTGATAGCACTGTATTCTGACACATCTCTCGTACATGAAAACTGCAAAGTAACATATTATGCATAATGTGAATCTGCCTTTGAAAATGGTCTCCTAGGGTCCATTCTACATTCTTGATAATTTTGAGATTTTCCCTTTTTCAGTGATTTGGCACAATAGAGTCATGAAGATGGGCACAATCCTGCAGTACCCATCTTCATGGGACTGAAATAGGAATATTAATAAAGGAAGGAAGGAGGCTCTGGTCTTGGGGGACAGACTGCTCCAGATATTCCTGCACTAAAGTGCTCTCCCCATTTAGATTTGCTTATCACCAAAATTAATTAAATAGGTAATAGTTAATAAAATTGCTCTTAGTTCATTCCATTTCTGTTGTTCAGTATGTGTATTCCTCGGATTGGACAGCAAAGAGCATTGCAATCTCTAACAAGTTTCAATCATGAACAATGACAGGAAATACTATATAATGCTTTGCAAAAAGGCTGGATTGGAACCATGGGTCTCTTGTTTTTAGCACTTTAGGAATTCTAGCCAATAAAGCAAATGCCAATCATCAAATTAAAAACAAACAAACATATTATGCTGTTTCCTACGCTGGTTGCAAATCCCAAAAGGTAGAGAATGCTTTGTAGTTACAATACTCTGACTGAAATGCTGGTGACAAATATTTTATTTTCTGAAACAATTTTTATACTATACTGGATTAGTACAGTATTAAAACTGCTAAAACACTACCGAATACATGTACATTCTTGTATGATATGTGCCAACACTCTAAACAGATGGAAACGGACTTTTCCCTCAGTACTATGTTGTTTTTTTACCATGGAATGTACTATCAGTACCACGTTCCTTATAAATATAGAAGATAATGTAAATCCCCAAAATATTATATGCCTTATAAGAGGTGTTCTAAGAAGAACTATGTCTAGTAGACTACATCATGTCTATAGAAGAAATGCGATTGCACTAGAAAAGTCCATAAGAATACATTTGCCTAAATAAGAAATGTTGATATGATATGATGAACCGCCACAGAGCATGCATAAGAAGACTGTTGTACCTTGGCTTAAGAGTTTCACTGACCTGGGGGAATTATATCCACTATATGCATATGGGAATACCCATGAGAATGTTTAAAAAAGAACCCAAATGAACACTGAAACAAATAAAATACTATTTTGGCTTAAATCAACATGAATAGCTGTTAGAATGTAAGGGAACTTTTTAAGAACTTCATAAGCCACTACCTAGGGCCATTTGGACCTTTGATAAAAATGGGGAGAGATTTCCTGGCATACCTAACAATATCACAATAGAAAGAAGTCTGCATACTTCTAGGCACTTGGGGGCATTTTAAAGTTTATATGTGCAGTAAACACCTGAACAGCACCTATGTTAAACATTCAAATAAGTCTTATTCACATATTATTGGGGTCCGTGACCTCATTAAAAGATTATGCAGGACAAAATTATGTGAATCTGAAACAATATAGCAGCAGTTGAAACTGCATGGGGGATAAACTGATGGTCTTCAGTATGAATGTGACAATCTAAGGGAACATTTAAGGATTATAATATGACAAAGAATTGGAATTGGACAGAAGTGAAGATAGGATAAAGATTTTCCCTTTGATGTTCTCATCTCTAACTCTGTTCTTGTACTTATCTTGTAAAAATCTCAAAGCCAGGTGCAAAGAGAGCAGAACCAATTTTTGGAGCTTAGCAATTTTGTACTGTCTTTCACAGAAATATTCTCCCTAGAATAGAATCTTAACTGAGTACATTAATTCAAGATATGTGTGACAAATAAATGTAACCCATCTGAATAGTTTAATGAAGGCAGGGTGGCACTACAAACTTTACATAGAAATATGTCGCTTAAAGAAGTGAAGCAAATTTGAAACCATATGTCCCCCTAAAATGTAACATATTTGTTTACAAACATTCATGAAAAGTGAAGAAGTGTGCAGAAAATAAACATAACTTCTTGTAAATCGCTTAACCTGCTTTCCAAATGGAGTCCTAAAATAAATGTGTGATCGTACTGTAAATGCAGTCAATCCTTAAAACCATTGTGGGCAAATCTGCTTCTGAGAATTGGCAAAGATAGCACACTTTCATAATATGTTTTGGAAGATTTGAGGAAAGTCCTATCGCATAAGTGATAATGCCAGATTTTGCTTGAGGAAGTTGCATCCTTATCTATGTCTTAATTGGACCGCAATGGTTACAAATTCCTTATATTCTAAAGAGTGAATTTTGAACCTGTCCTATGGTACTTCAATCACTGGCCAATAATTCTCTCAGGTTGATATTAAATGCCTTGATGCTATTACATTTGTTACAGAGTGCATTTCCTCTAACTTGGTAGACTTTCTTTTTTTTTTTTCTATTCCCAGCCATCAAAAATGCTGAACAAATTAGACTATTAGCACATCAGAAGAAACAGTAAGTATTAATAACTTTACATTGATCACACCAAGTCTTTTCTATTTGGTGCAGGCTAATAGTCCATTTCCATCTAAGAAATTAATCAAATTAGACAGCAATAATAAATAGGAAATTTTATATATTTTTTTCAAATGTAACACAGCATGCTATCAAAAGTAGAGCTGTATGTTATAAGTAGAATCGCCGTGTCCCTTGGTGGTGGCTAGAGGCACAAGGGATTGCTCTGTTCTTCCTGAGACAGCTCAGGGCAAATGGAACTAGAGGAGGGGAGGAAAAGCAAAAACAGAGCCTTTTTGTTATACAGTGGCCATAGCAGGGCAAGATCTACCTCTTTTTAAAACAACAACAACAAGAAAAACAACAACAACAAGAAAAACAACAACCTTTCCAAGGACTTGTGGTCAGGCTTCCATTCATGTCAGTAGCAACACAGGGCCTAAACAAGCTCAAAATGTCCTGTGTATTCAGATATTGCCATGTGAAATAGAAGCCCTTGCCAGAATCATGGTGACTGCTTCAGCGATGAGTCATAGCTATGGGGGAGGGAAATACCCCCCTCCCCTGAGCTCTATGACTTTGTTCCTTGGGTTTCACCTCAATTCTGGCCCCATTGCCCTTAATCCCCATCCAAAATCAGCTGACCCAGGCACACTTACAACCTCCCTTCCCACTTTTATCTGCCCCACCACTGTAACACTGGAAGAAGAAGAAGAAGAAGAAGAAGAAGAAGAAGAAGAAGAAGAAGAAGAAGAAGAACCTACCCTGCCTCCATTTCCCCGAAGGGACTCAGGGCAGCTTACATAGGGCCAAGCCCATGGTAAAATACAATTAAAAACAAAACAATAACAAATTAAAACAGCATGAAACAGCATAAAACAACATAACAATAATAAACAAGCATCAAAAGCAACAGCAGACTAATTTTGGAGGGGGCGAAGGAGAACCACTATGCGAACTGGTTAAAGGATTAGGTGGTTCAATAAGGTGGATAGAAACGTATAATAGCATAGGAAATAGCTTGGAAACAGAGCAATTAAACAGGATCAATTCAGCTTAACTTAAAAAATATATAGTAATGTAATATAGGAATTCAGCTTCAAGTCATGATTCAGGTCATGATATAGATCATTTGTCATATTTCCATTTATTTTACTGCAATTTGTATTTTTATATTGAAGTTGTTGTTCGGGCTTGGCCCCATGTAAGCCGCTCCGATTCCCCGTTGGTGGCAGGGTATAAATAAAGTTTATTATTTATTATTATTATTATAGGGGTAATCAGTCGAATGCACAACAAAACATCCACGTCTTTAATTCCTTAGGGAATGTGGGTAGGGAGGGCACCAGACTAATCTCTCTGGGGAGAGAGTTCCAAAGATGAGGGGCCACCACCGAGAATGCCCTTTCTCTCATCCCCACCAACCGCACCTGAGATGGAGGTGAGAGCAAGAGAAGAGCATCCCCGGAAGATCTTAATGACCGTGTGGGCTCGTAGGGGAGGATGCAGTCGAAAAAAATAGGCAGGTCCTGAACCATTTAGAGCTCTGTGATATTGAAAGGGCCTTATCTTAGGTTCCAGCCTCAAAATCTTAGGGAATATCCCATTGTTGATCTGACAATCCTCAATAATCTTGAAGAGATACCCAGGAAAGTTGATGAAAGCTGCAATTGTGCACATCTTATTCTGACTCAATATCTTGGCTGCAAGTGTGGGAGTGTCCCGTAGCTCTCTGTAACCAGTACTTACAGCAGATATATGTTGTCAGACAGTGTCAACTCAACTGAAGAGACATGTAGACATGATTCCAGATGCTTTATCCAGGTAAATCTTGTAAAACGTTATGCAACAGTGGGTGAAAAATGATAATTTCCCAGGAACTGAGCAGCCATGTTTCCTTTAGAACAGTGGTTCTTAACCTGTGGGTTCCCAGATGTTTTGGTCTTCCACTCCCAGAAATCTTAACAGCTGGTAAACTGGCTTGGATTTCTGGGAGTTGTAGGCCAAAACACTTGGGGACCCACAGGTTGAGAATTGCTGCTGTAGAACAACATGTATAGCACTGAGAGAGGGAGGGAGGAGCAACAAGCATGGCACTGTGAGAGCAGAGAGGAGCTATTACATCAACTCCAGAACTACAGAAAGCCAAGTGGGCCAAACTACAAAACAAACATAGTATCACAGATGTATGCTGGGGCATGACACACTTCATAGTAAATCTCATTGAAATCAGAGGGCCTTATTTCTGAGCAAATGTTCACAGGCCTACATGATAAACAAAGCTATTAAATTAAGCAGGCATAGCATGATTCGGTAACTCACCCATAGACGGCATCGGCACTGTCCATACCATAATCAACTTTCAGAATGCAAATTAACTGATTTGAATTGGATTATATGAGTTCACATGGTCATATAATCCAGTTCAATTAAATTAATCTGCATTCAGAAACTGGATTATATGGCAGTGTTGATGGGGACAGAGACATCATATTAGAGATGTAATGCTACAGGCAACTTCAAGCAATTTATATGGAAAACAGAAGGGAATTAAGAGAAAAGCATTCCAAGGTAACAAAAATGTCCATAATTTCACATTTTAAAGGATACTTACAATATATTTTTGCCACTTATTTTTCAAGTACAAAAGGTTTCTTTTTAAAAAGAAAAGAAAAACTGCACAGTGTTGCAATTCAATTGCTGAGCACTGTGACCTAGGAGGCTTTAACCCACTTGAATAAAGAACTCAGCACATCTATACCTCACATTTTTTTTGTTTTGCTCAGTAGCAAAAACTAAAAAGTGAATGCAATTCCCCAAAGTAATTTAGAGTCATCCTGGTCCCTTTCAACTTCAATATTCTTTTGCAGAATAAGTACTCCCAGTTTGGAAAGATTATTGACATTTATCTGCACATTTATAAATTTCAGCACAAATAGGGTGCTGTTTCTGTAGAATTGGTGAAATCTAAAATGTCTACTTCATCCACTTCGTCATAAAGCTTCTTGAGACACATGAACCCTACCATTTACATGAGTCCCCTTTGGGGTAAGAAGGGCAGCATAGAAATGTTGAAAATAAAAATAAAGAAATAAATAAAATTTACCCCACAAGATAGGGAAAATGAACCCTCTGGGAAGTGCAATTAGCTATAGTTAATAATTCTAGGTACCTCCTTTAGTGTTCAGTCTAACAACCAGGAGAGATTTGCTACATCACCAGCCCAGGGCTGTGTTGCCAAATAAGCAGAGGTCTCTGGAGAGTTCATAAATTACAGGGGGAAATCATGAAATACAAGGGTAATAGATCTCAAGATCTAAAACAAATGAGCCAAAGATAAAGCCAAAGTAAAACCATTAGCCGTGCACCACAATATTGCAAAGGCAAAAAAAAAAATGCTGACAGATTTGAAAGAGGAGGAACTAAGAAGTTTAGCGGAAGAATAAAGGCTTCACCAATGACTAAAGATACAGCCTTGTGTGAATGAAGCTTGTGCGTATAAATAATGAGGAGAAAAATACATCCATTTTAATTTTAATATCTGATGAACTCTGGTTGCTTCTGGATCGAGAGAATCGGCCGTCTACGAAGACGTTGCCTAGGGGATGCCCGGATGTCTTGCAATCCTGCGAGGAGGCTTCTCTCATGTCAGAGCATTGTGTCCTCCATCTCTGAAGCCAAGAAAGAACAGTGGATCAAGCTGATCACAGAGGTCGACATGGGCAGGAGCAGCCAGAAGGCGTGGAGGTTGCTAAGACGGCTGAGCAATGACCCCTCACAAACTAATACCCATGCCAACATAAAGGCAGATCAGATAACACACCAACTCTTGAAGAACGGGAAACCCAACCTTGCCTCAAAGTAGGAAAGAACCCAATAGCCAGACAACAAGAGATTGAGAACAACAACCTTCATGAACCCTTTACATCTACTGAATTTGACATGGATCTCAACAAATGTAAGAATGGCAAAGCAGCTGGCTTGGATGATCTACGGATGGAACAAATCAAGAACTTTGGTCCAAAAGCAAGGCGCTGGCTGCTGGAGCTGATGAACAACTGCACTGCATCCTGTCAGATCCCCAAAATCTGAAGGAAAGCAAGAGTCATCGCCATCTTGAAGCCAGGCAAAGACCGTAATGACCCAAAAAGCTACAGACCAATCTCCCTGTTGTGCCACCTCTACAAAGTTCTGGAGAGACTTAATTTGCATAGAATTATGGAAAATATAGACCCCTGTCTGATCCCACAGCAAGCTGGCTTCAGAAAAGGCAAAAGCTGCACATCGCAAGTGCTGAACCTGACTCAGCACATAGAATGTGGCTTTGAAAGGCAGCAGATCACAGGAGCTGTCTTCATAGACTTGTCAGCAGCCTATGATACTGTGAACCACCGCCTCCTCCTGAGAAAAATGTATAATATCACAAAGGATTACTACCTCACCCGCCTCATAGGAAACCTGCTACAAAATAGGAGCTTTTTTGTTGAGTTCCAGGGCCAGAGAAGCAGATGGCGGAAACAGAAGAACGGCCTGCCTCAGGGGAGCGTGCTTGCTCCATCCATGTTCAACATCTACATAAATGACCAGCCACTGCCAGAAGGGACAGAGAGTTTCATCTATGCTGATGATCGTGCCATTACTGCTCAAGCAGGGAGCTTTGAGATGGTAGAACAGAAGCTCTCCGAAGCTCTAGGTGCTCTTACTGCCTATTATGGGGAAAACCAACTGATCCCTAATCCATCTAAAACACAGACATGCGCCTTTCACCTTAAGAACAGACAAGCATCCCGAGCTCTGAGGATTACCTGGGAAGGAATCCCACTGGAGCATTGCAACACACCCAAATACCTGGGAGTCACTTTGGACCGTGCTCTGACCTACAAGAAGCACTGCCTGAACATCACACAAAAAGTGGGTGCTAGAAACATCATCAAGTGTGGAACACATCTCACCACACTAAAACAGTAGATGTGGCTCTTAATGAGACATGCCGCATTATCACGGGGTGTCTGCGCCCCACACCACTGGAGAAATTACACTGCTTAGCCAGTATTGCACCACCTGACATCCGCCGGGAAGTAGCAGCCAATAGTGAAAGGACCAAGGCAGAGACATCTCCAGCTCATCCCCTGTTTGGGTATCAGCCAGCACGTCTACGACTTAAATCAAGACATAGTTTTCTTAGATCTACAGAGACACTCGCTGGAAAACCCCAGCAAGCGAGAGTCCAAAAGTGGCAGGCCCAAACCCAGCACCTCAATTCATGGGTGATACCAGATGAGAGACTCCCCCCTGGGCACTCAGAAGACTGGGCGACTTGGAAGGCGCTGAACAGACTGCGCTCTGGCACCACGAGATGCAGAGCCAATCTTAAGAAATGGGGCTACAAAGTGGAATCCACGACATGCGAGTATGGAGAAGAACAAACCACTGACCACCTGCTGCAATGCACCCTGAGCCCTGCCACATGCACAATGGAGGACCTTCTTGTGGCAACCCCAGAGGCACTCCAAGTGGCCAGATACTGGTCAAAGGACATTTAACCAACTACCAAATTTGCAAAATCTGTGTGTTTTTTCCTTTTCCTTTTTAATCTGTGTGTTTGTTTTGCTCTGTTAGAATTGTAATACAGTGGTTGCTGATGACACGATAAATAAAAATCTGATGAACTTGGAATTTTAAAATCTAGAAATATTCATAGGCAAACAAAAATCATGTGTTATTTTATCAAATAATCCTTTCATCAGATGGCAAGCTAGAAATATCTAAGATTACATCTATACTGCCCTATATCCCAGGATCGATACCAGATTATCTGCTTTGAACTGGATTATATAAGGGCCCTTCTAAACAGCACCCCATTTATACTAAAAATTAAAATTGTGCAGATAAATGTCACACTGCCATATAATCCAGTTCAAAACAGATAATCTGGATTTTATACAGATGTGTAGAAAGGGCCTAGGGCCCCTTCTACACTGCCATATAAAATCCAAATTATCTGTTTTGAACTGGAATATATGGCAATATAGACTCATATCATCCAATTCAAAGCAGATAATGTGGATTACCTTCTTTGATCATCTGGATTATATGGCAATATAGAAGGGGCCTCAGAAAACAGTGTGTCTTTCAGCACCTCATAAAAAGATGTGCACTACTTTATTAAAGCAGTTGGATTGCACTGTAACTGCCACATCTCCATCCCACAGAATCCTGGAATTTTCAGATTGGTAAAATACTTAGGTTTTTCTTTCTCTAAAGATTTGAGGTACTCTTTGACAATGCTATAGTGGCCCCTTCTCAAAGCAGATAATGCACTATCTGCTTTGATCTGGATTATATGAGTCCACACTGCCATATAATCCAGTTCAAAGCAGACAATCTGGATTTTATATGGCAGTGTAGAAGCAAGTGATAGAGCTTTTAAGAAGAAAATTCAAAGGAACTGAACAAATCCTAGGATTCCTAAATGGAATCATGGTGATTTAAAGCATATCAAGCAGCTATATCTGTATAGTACAGAAACACATGTAAATAGATCAGAATAATTAAAGTGATTTATATTTATTCTGTGCCTTTCTCTATGTTGCTGACATTGACAGGCTTATGTTTTAAAAATATCCTGCACCATTTAATCTGCAAAGAGGTTCACAAGCTGTTATTGATTATTACTGAATAAGATAAATGGATAACAAGAAAATATTTTTGCTTCATAATGCACATAAAAATCATTAAGATTGCTTTTGTTTGACAGCATGTAAGCATTAAAGGAGATCAACAGCATTTTCACTTACCTTACTATGTTATGCAAAAAAATATTTGCCTGATATGTGTCTAACACTTATCAAACTAATTTCTAACCCCTCTGCTCATTCAAATATCCATACAACACAAGACAGTGCTTTGTGCCTAGCTTTAAAAATTCCCTTCGGTCCTCTGTCATAAATTCTGTTTTTTGCCTAAAAAGCATAACATGCACTCTAATTCTTTTTAATGCATTCATTTACTTTAGGCACCTCCATTAAATTCCATTTAGAATAGGAATAACACAACAAGAATCTATCAGGTAAACAACAACACTTTAAAATATATTTTAGAAAATGTCTTTTGTCATTGCGCTATTCGTTTTAAAAAGCACTTTGTACAGTTAAAACAAATTACAGTATAGTGTAAGCTTCAAGAGAGAGAGTCCTAGACCCCTTCTACACTGCTATATAACCCAGATAATAAAAGCAGATAATATATATTACCTGCTTTGAACTGCATTATATGAGCCTACACTGCCATATAATCTACTTCAAAGAGGATAATTTGGGTTATATGACAATGTAGAAGGGGCCTTAAATTGTCTATTGGTTTTGGTGTTAGACAAGAACTCAGGAGGAAGCAAGGGATCAAATCCCAGTTTGGTCATGTAAACTTGCACTCTGTGAACTTGGGCAAGTGCTCTCTCAGCCTCAGAGATTAACTGCAAGCAAGAAATCAATTGGTGAGCAAGAGAAATTCCAACAACAAAGGAATGGTTAATAAAGATGGTGGAAATCATGAGCATAGATAAATTAACACAACAACTGTCACACTGAGAAAACAATTACAAAAAAGACATGGACTGGACTTTATTTATTAAATATATGGAACAAGAAAAATGAAGATGCTATGGTGAATTTACTTAGAGAAGGGAAAACCCTTTGGATTACAGAAAGGAAGAGGAAGTAGGAAGTAAGAAGCATCAGAAAAATATAGAGTTAAACACCACGATGTAGAGGATTGGAAGTTAACTAAATACCCTTCCCTATTGCCACACTCCAGGCGCGCCCCTTTTCCCATTCCGAGACACTTTCCTTTATGCTCCCCTCCCTTTGTTTTATGTTATCAAGAAAATATTTAAATTTAAATTTATATATAATAGTTAAAAAAAGAAATCAATTAAAATGGTAGGTGTCCCACTGCCATTAAAAAAAAAAAACCCGTTAGGAATAATAACTATTGGGTTCTCGTTGAGCAAGAAAACCAACAAACAATGTAATGAAACACAGAAGAGTTATAGCTACTATAGAGGTTAACATTCAAATTACTTTCTTCACTGTTTTAATTTACTGACCAATACAGGATATGTCAGGGTTATATTGGACTTGAATCAACACACAAACACACACACATACATCCATACGTGTGTGTGTGTGTGTGTGTGTGTGTGTATCTTTAAAATACAATGATCTCATAATAGGTTTCAGGGGGGAGGCGGGGCATATTGACTGTATATTTTAATATCTGAAATTATTTTTCATTAAATGTTTAGAAATAACGATAGAAAACATACATGAAAAGAAAGTTATGCACAGAACTGTGGGGGCCACCCTTGTAAATGAGGAAAAATTCGCTTTCATTTGAATTCCATTTATGTCAAAGAAAATACATGAACAGCATAAGTCACCAGCTTACCACATGCTAACATGTTCTTTAAAGGACAGCAGATATTTTAATTGTTTGTTATCTAACATCTCTGCCCTTTTCCTTCCCAAGCAATGATTACTGTCACTGTATCGAATATTCTTTATTGCCCATGAAGTAAGCTCTAAGCAAAATCAATAAGGTATAGTGTTTGTCAATATGAATGAAAAGGATAACCAGTAAGCAAGGCCATGTTACTGAAACCAGGAATTACATGCTCATGCCATGAATCACACAATCTTTATTATTTATTTATTTATCAACAACTGAACTAGATTAAATTGCACCAATCTATAAAAATGAAGATAATATGAAAGAAATTTTTAAGCAAGATACTTCAAAAGTGATCAGACAATAAACCGTTAAAAATTCTCAGAAATAATATCATAGAAGGAATGGAACCTGATGCAGGGATGCAAAGTTTATATGCTTATCCATCATAAAACAGATTTCAGTTTAAAAGAGTTAGAATAAGGAAAACACTAGCATTTTGAGATACTGAAAATGTTGAAAATTCCCTGAAAATAAGACACTGTCTATATTTATTTTTCCTCAAGAAGACACACTTATTTTCAAGGGATGTCTTAATAAAATTAAGTATGGTACAACAATCTACATTTATTCAAGTATAGTTGAGTCATTGTCTTCTTCCCCCTGAGGACACACAATATTTAAAGCAGAGCGTCCTGCTCCTCACTTCACTGAGGAGACTTTTACTTTCACTGTCTATGTCTTCCTCTATACCTCGGCTTGCAGCATACACGAAATGACTGGGACCTGACTTTGTTGATGGGGCTGCCTGCATCTCTCCAGTCACTGCCAGAATAGCCACTGTCACAATGCGGCAGATGAGAAGGGCTGCCTGTCTTCTTTACCGCTCTGCGGCGATACCCTGCATAGCCACGCCTATCACTATGTCTTATTTTCGGGGTATGACTTGTATTGCGCAAATGCTTAGAAATTCTGCTATGGCTTATTTTATAGGTACATCTTATTTTCGGGGAAACATGGTGCATACAATATCCTTCATCATTAAAACTGTATAACTGCAGACCATCAACCCAAAACTGTTGAGTAGAACTTTGTAATGACAGAAATATAAAGATGCCAGAACAACTAATACCCAAATGAACAATTAAAAATCTGAGGTGAAAAGCATAAAATTCAAAGCCTGTTCAAAATATGTGTCTTCATCTTGTCTGTTGAAAAGGTGCAGGGTAGGGATGCAATCAATGTTTGTAAGTGAATACTACAAAATTGTATAATCTATTACTAAAAAACTAGAAATTCTGTAGTGCTTCTGTAATGTGTTGAATAAACTATGTGCATAAGGAGCAATAAATTAAATTGTTAATAATGTTGCATCTCTGAGGGATAACAGAGGAGATGATGTAAAATATATTTGAGTTTATGTGCAAAAGTAAATTGTAACACTATTGTTAATTAACCCTGCTTTCAGCCCCTCTTTGCTAGAGGGACTGCAAGACACAGAACTGCTGGGACCACTCACCATTCTTATTCTTAAAGATGTTAAAAATGGGGAGAATCTGACGATAATAGGGCACTAGGGCTTCCCCCACCATGTCAGCAGACAGAACCAAGTGCTGGAGGACTTTGAGTGTGATGCAGATGACCTGCCGGTTTCGAAGGTTCAGCGCATCTTGGATAAACAAAAAGAGACAAGTAGAAAACATTAGAATTAATTTCAAGAATGTATAATAGAGCAGGAGAAATCCTTTAATGGACAAATTTAATTAAACTGTACTCTGCTGGGGATTGTAAGTGGGCCTTTATTAGCCCAACTTTGAAGGAACTCAAAGATGGATTGCAGCCCCAATGTTATAAAACACTGCCTTGTCTGACTGTTATTTGTTCCCACAATTTGTGCTGACTCCTCACTAACCCCAAGAAGGCAGCTCATTATTCCTTCTTGTTGCCTATGCTACTGGTTCCAAAAAAAAAAAAAAAAAAAGGAAAGGGGAGGGGAGGGGAGGGGGAGAGGGAAAAAAAAGATGGAAGGAAAGAAAGTAAGAGGGAGAGACAAAGAAAGAGAGAGACATCACGCTGCACCATTGGAAGTAATAAAATAGCAAAAGCAACCCACAAAGGTTGACTACAGAGACATTCTAGTGCAACAACTAGCCTGTTTGTAGCTGTTTGCCTGGCAATAATTTTATTCATTTCAATTAACAATTCCAACTATTCTGAGATGCCAGCACAATGAGATAATTGTTTACATAGAAAATAACGTAAGATTCTTCAAAAAACAAACAAATCTGATAACTACAGATTATATCTTGCCTTCTTGAGGGATTTTTGTGTACTCTAAGGCAGCTTAATGTGGTCATTGCTTTCAATATATCTTTTGTCTCTGTGCCATTTTGGATTTCAGGAACAAAAAAAACAGGCAAAAAATATTGTATTCTGTTTTGTTTTTTCAAGAAAAATCATATTTCCAAATGTATAATTTGAAAGCAAAAGCCTTCACATTATTGGTATCCACTTCCTACATTATGCAGCTTGGGAGCAAATGCCACAAATCATAGGTTTTAATCTTTGCCAGGTCTCCACACATATGCAAAGCGAATGGAAATCAGGGTGTAAATGCCATCGTTCTCAGTGGACAATTGTAATCCCACTTACAAAGCTATGTAACAGTTCTAATGCTTAAAGTGTAGGAGGGGATCGAAGGTGAATAACATTTTAAAATAACACATAAATATTAAAAACTCATTACAACATTCCACACATCATAGATGCCAGGGCCTGAAAGGGGGCCAGAAGCTGATGACACATATATTTTCCTAATACAGAATTATTGTTGAGAGAAAAAAATAGAGAAGCAGGCACTTTATTAAACAAAGCAAGGCATACTATCAAGGCTAGAGTAAAGGCAGGGTGGCTGCAGTCATAGGGCACTACTAAGGAGATTGGTATGAACTGTGAAAGGTATCTGCTTCTGTTGTATAAATTATTCTCTTTAGACATTAGATTCCAGTGACAGTGCTCAGGTCAATTCTCAATCAAAAGCAGTCTGTGCTAGTTTGATGACACCATCACTACCAGAAATTGTATTCCCATTCTTAAACCCCAACATTGGGTACTCCCTACCTTAGTGCAATCATGACAGCTCTTCCTAGAATAATCCCATACTCCATAAGTAGTGTTTTTCACCACTGGCAATTGTTCAAACAGCTAGAACAAGCAAGCAACCAAACAGCTAAATCAACCAGCTATCACCAGGTGAAAGTGTTTGTCTTGAAAGTAAGGCAAATTAGGAATGACATGAGAAACTTCCAGATATAGCTAAAACCTGCATGGAAATTTGGTTAAAATAATCCACTTCCACATGGGTTCTAGTTGCTACCCCCACCCCAGGCTTTCCGTGTGTGTGTGTGTCTACATGGCATCCCAAGTCAAATCCCCCGCATCGACTGACACACTATTTTCTTATGCCAGGAGGACTGTAGGGAAAGTACTGCATTGCCAGCAAGCCTCGCCGGTAAGTTTTGGGGCTTAAATGAGGGGCTGGAGGGAAGGGGATGGGTGACATTCTACTTCTCCAGGCTTTATGGAGCCAGAAGACATGGCTATGGGAATAGCAGACAGTCAGTCCCCACAGGTCCAACATCCCTGGGCCTTTCAGTAAGGCCTGGATTTGTTGAAGTGTTTAATGTGGAGTAAACTGGTAAAACCCACATTAATTTGCTTTTACCAGAGGTGTTGTTTAGATGCCTCCTGTAGAAGTGAGACAGGCCCTGCATTTTGGGCCTGAATGAGCCATGGAGATTCTGGAGGACTCTTCACCCCATAGTTTTTTTCCCCCTTTCTCCTTCTTTCAATATTACTGGATTGCCCCTACACACCACAGTTGCTTCTCAGCAGCTGCCCTTTCCCTTCCACTGTTGTTCTTTGTTGGAAGTTGAGGACAGGAAAAGGAGAGTGGTAGCCACTAGAAAGCAATTGCCAAGGGGAGTTGTGCTACACTAGAGCGCAAAACCACATCTTTAAAAAAGAGAAGGCGGCTCCTTCAAAGAGTCAAAGGTAAGAGAGGAAAGATTTGAAATGCATTTTGACATACTCAATATTCCTAAAAGTAGTTTGAAAATTTGGGGTGAGGGGATGGAAAAAGTGTTATCCTTAAAATGTTTTTACAATTCAGACTGAATGAAAATGTAATAATAATTTACTAAAGAATAATCAAAGAGCTTATTCTTATGGATAAGCTTGGAAGGTTGAATTGGAAGGTTGAATTGAGCTGCTACCCTGCCACCTGAATCTGAACCAATCATGAAGGGTTTGACCCAAACAACACTACTTCAATTAAGTCAGCCATTGGCTTTGCAAGGTAACAGGGCAAAATGTATTCAGGGCCTGTTACAGGAGACTTAAGGATTTCTTTCTTTACTTCAGCCAAATCACTTCAGTTTATACTGGTCAAGATAAATTTCTACATAACTCCATTTCATAGTAGAATTCCACATCTTTTCATGTCACTGAATGTTGCTTGAATAGTTTCCATTTTATAGCAGACAAGATTACAAGATGAATCTGTAGTTTTATCATCATGGCACTGAATTAAAATTTATATTCTAGTTTGCTAATCTGACAATACTGACAGTAAAGGTATAATATTGAATGTAGTGTCCCACACATGCAAAGAAGGCATTTTGCTGCTGATGGCGATGTTGTTGTCTCTTTTCAGAAAAGGATCAGACTGAGTTTTAGAAAGACACACAGATGACTCTTCACATTACTGTGTAGGTACACAGACTTCATGTTTAGCATTATATACATATGTAACAAAGAAATATGGTGTACCCAGGTACAATAGAAAATAATCTCCAAATCAATAATAATAATAATAATAATAATAATAATAATAATAATTGTATTTCTTGCCCACCTCTCCTCATGGCTCGAGGCGGATTACAAAACAATTAAAATACATAAGCACAACAAAAACACTACAACACGCACACTAAAATATACCTCCATAAAAGTTATATATCCAAACTGTATCTCTATGAAATACATATTAAAATAGGCAAAACCGAGATTAAACAAAGGACATGCATTAAAATTCATGTTTATGTTTAAAGACTGTCTGGGTAGGCCTGCCGGGATAGACAGATCTTCACTTGTGTCTTAAATTCCGACAGTTGATTTAGTTGTTGGAGCTCTACTGGCAGGTCATTTAAAAGCCTTGGGGCGGCTGATGAAAAGGTCGTCTGGGTGGTAGTTGCCAATCAGGTTCTGGCTAGTTGGAGCAGACGCCCCCCAGAAGACCAAAGTGTGTGGAGTGGATTGTATGGGCGAAGGCGATACTTTAGGTAACCTGGCCCCAAAATATCCCTTCATCACCTGTCCAGTTCTTTGTTTTACTACTCACACAAATAATTGCTATAATAATCAAGTAATTGTAAAATTGCAAAAATATCGGCTAAGAGTTTAATTTATGTAAGAATTAAAGTAAATATAGTTATGACAAGAATTAAACTCATTTTGTTTGTAGGAGCAAGTCAGCACTATTCAATCTTATCTTATACATTTTAATTGTCCCTTGTATCTTTTTTTGTCAGTGAGAAGTCACAGATGTTCTACTTAAGGCCACATCAAACTATTAATAGAAAGGAACAGCCAGAGAACAAAATATTTCACAGGAATATTCAGTAGTAAATACAGCTATTTGTGGAATATAAAAGGGAAAAATTGATTTCTCCTCCTTATTTTAGTGTTTGTGAGTATGTCCAAACCAAAGTAGTTTCACTTGCATCTATCTTTTATTTTGCTCTAGTTGTTCTAGATCATTTAAAAGTCTTTTGTACCCTTGAGTAATGGTTTTGACATCTAGTGGGTAAAGAGACAGAAACCAATCTGAGCTGATGTTTTTTTACTGGACAGCTTAGAGGAATCTGTCTTTCTCCAAGATGTCAAATACTGTAAAACTAATAATGTCATCTTTTTGGAATAAACTGATATTTACGCAGGGGAATATGGTTGAGTTCTACAATATGGATTCTTATTGAAAGCTTTTAACATGAACATGATGATGACACAGATGAAAACAATAGTATAAAAGCTTAGTATTTTCTTCAATTCTGCTTTCATCTTTAAATGTATTTATGTTGAAATTTAGAATGAAAAAAGCTTTTAAAAAGGAATATAGAATTCTTGAGAATTAAAGCAGAAAACAGTTATTGTACATTATCAATACAGAATAATGAGGCTTGAGTTAAGAAATAACTTGGTGCTAAATAAAGCCATGCCCATTTCATTGTTTACCACAAGTTGTAACTACAGATTTATATGCCTGTTAACTGGATTTTATGCTAATGACACAGTGTTATACATGTCTACATAGCTTACTACCAGGTAAACAAATGTAATGATTGATCTTATTCACACTTCACTGGGATTTGGGATATTCAAACCCAGTTCATCCCAAGATTAAGGCCACACACTCTTATATACAGATGCCTTCTTTTGAATATGTCTGGTAGTAGTATCTTCCAAAAGTAGTGCATGATGTGAATGATAATGTAAAAATTCCACTTCTTGCAAGAACTACTGAAGCTATTTTTGCAGCTAAGAAATATTACATACCTAATAACAATTTAAAGTAAGATAGATACAAAAATTAATTCATTTCATTACTGCAATTTATGATTATGTCCAAACCACTTTTGAGGGGTTCATTTAACCTATGCATTGCCAGTAAAACTGAATTACTGTGTCACTGAATTATGCATGTTTAAAAAAAGTCACCAACATGAAATGTTTGGAAAGCTCTGTTTCTCTCCGAGGTAGCCAGGATAAGACAACTTTGTGTATTACACTCAGGCTGAAACTTGACTTTGCATTTATTTGCAGTATTCTCACTCCTATGCATCTTGTATAGTGTGGCATCTTGCATTTTAATCAGTTTAAGCGGTTTGCTAATCTGTTTGCATTTTGTGTACCTTTTACTGCTGAGCTATTTGGGTCTTTGGACTGTAATAAAGCTTTGATTGATTGATAGAACTTAGACAAACACTCTCTGAAATGTAGCAGGGAAGACTCATGTTCCTCTAGGGCTCAGAGGTGGGACCTGCTGCCCTTGAAACTAGGATTAGGAGCAATAGTTTCAAATTGCGGGAAAGGAGGTTCCACTTGAACTTTAGGAAGAACTTCCTGACTGCACGAGCTGTTCAGCAGTGTAAATCTCTGCTTCAAAGTGTTGTAGAAACTTTTAAACAGAAGCTGGATGACCACCTGTCAGGAATACTTTGACTGTGCTTTTCCTGCAGCTAGCACTATCCTTGTGGCTGTGTGATATAATGCTTATCTGGAAAACCTTAGAGAAGCAGAGAGCTAGATTTGAAAAAATTGATTATTTTAGAAAAAACATCTTTGCATTAATTTAAATACTTAAGCAAGTAGAACCATGGGATTGCAAGTATAAAATGGGTGTGTAGTGTGTAGGACAAGGGACTCATTTTATCAGGTCCTCAAAAAATCCTACTTGAATTCTTCCTTAGTTTCTTCTGTTCGGATGCAATGGAAACCTATGGTTGGTTAACTCAGGAAGGAACAGAGGAAGATGCAATGCAATGATTAAGTGTGAATTCAGGGTTGATGCTGATTTTAAGACGGGAAGGTATCATAATTATGCTGGGGGGGGGGGTTGTTAGGGGGAAGAGCACTTTAAAAATACTACACAAATAATTACTAGGAAATGAAATCAAGGCTGCTGAAATCTGTTTTGCTATGCAGTTTTGCTTTAATTTGCTGAACAATTTAGTTGGGTAAGATGAGAAGAAAAACTGGCATGCTAGTGCAAGACAAGACAAGCCGGTCAGTCCAGTTCTATAGTTCTAGACCACCAAATATATATTTGAAGACAGAAGGATTCTGGTGTTTTACCTCACCAGTGAAAATAAGTTGCCACCTTCAGCTGGAATATAAAATCTGTCATGTTTTAATGCATAATTAGCAGCTTGTCAAAACATTAGGCGACTGAACATTGGGGTTAGCTTCACTCCACATATTCACTTACTTTTTATTGGCATAATGAGCTGAGGAATGACAGGAAGGATCTTGTTTCCCCCATGCTCCAGCATATCATGGATGCCTTGCCGAGCAAAAAACTCATAGGGAAATTGCATTTCACATAGGCCATCAAAAAATAGTGGCAAATAATGATGATAGTCCAGCTTCTCGATCTCTACCTGAAAATGACACAAACAAAACAAAGTATTAATTAAACATCCAGATAATCCAAAGTATTCATGCCAGTGTTGCACAATTTAGGGTCCATAAGTATATGCAAATATGCCAACTGTAATGATAATGGATTGCTTAAGCTCTCACTCACTAGAATCAAAGCAACAATATTTTAAAACTGATTTATCATTTTAAATTTCCAAATATTAGTTGATATGTTAGATGCAGAGTATAAGAGACTTTTATTTATTATGTCAGGAGTGAGTTGAGGATGCAGTTAAAATGCATTTAAAAACACAAAGTTAAAAAAAAACCCCTTGGCATTATACTATATGTCCTTTGACCAGACGCTGGCCACTTGGAGTGCCTCTGGTGTCACTGTGAGAAGGACCTCCATTGCGCATGTGGCAGGGTTCAGGTTGCATTGTAATAGGTGGTCTGTGGTTTGCTCTTCTCCACACTTGCATGTCGTAGACTCCACTTTATAGCCCCATTTCTTAAGGTTAGCTCTGCATCTTGTGGTGCCAGAATACAGCCTGTTCAGCACCTTCCAGGTCACCCAATCTTCTGTGTGCCCAGGAAGGAGTTTCTCATCCAGTCTCAGCCACTGATTAAGGTTTTGGGTAATAACCTGCAACTTTTGGATTCTCGCTTGCTGAGGTGTTCCTGCAAGTATCTCTATAGATCTTAGGAAGCTGCTTCTTGATTTAAGTCGTTGGCATGCTGGCTGATATGGGCCAAATATGTCACTGCCTTGGTCCGTTCATTATTGGCTGCTACGGGTGTCATGTGGTGCAATATCAGCTAAACAGTATAATTAAGAGCCACATCCACTGTTTTAACATGGTGCAATGTATTCCACACTGGGCACATGTAATCAGCAGCAGAGTAGCAAAGCCCGAGGGCAGATGTCTTCACTGTATCTGGTTGTGATCCCCAAGCTGTGCCAGTCAGCTTTGGTAAGATATTGTTTCGAGCACCTACTTTTTGCTTAACATTCAAGCAGTGCTTCTTATAAGTCAGAGCACGGTCCAGAATGACTCCCAGGTATTTTGGTGCGTTCCAATGCTCCAGTGGGGGTACTTCCCAGGCAATCCTCAGAGCTTGAGACGCTTGTCTGTTCTTTTTCTTTTTTAATGTCTCTTCTTAAGAACCATTAAGAACCATTATTAACAAAGCTGATTCTAACAAGCGAGTCAATTCATCAAGAATAGCTATCGCAATTTTCAAGCTGAAAATTGGTCCACTGCTAGGAAATGTAACTATAATGCAGAAATCCAGCAATTCAATCAATGAATCTTAGTGACATGTCCCTAGCTACAAAGAACAAAATGGATACATTGAAATCATTAGTATTTTAATTTTAATTGTACACATATGAATATTTCAGACAATATTTATCTGATTAAACTGTCATTAATATTGATCTTTCTTCTTCAAGCAGTTTTAGTCCATACATATTTTAATGTAGTATTCTTCAAAAGAAAATGAAGTCATTTTCTACTTTTTCTATATATATTTTTGACATTTTAACTGTTCATAAACTTTCAAACAATTAAGTGGAGCCACTGTATTTCCCCTATCCTGCAACACGTAGACCACTTTTTAAATAAATTTTAACATCTAAAAATTCCACTTTTGAAAAGAAGTTTATTTAATCAGCCCACAGTATATCACAGCTATTATCGAGTACTTATCATTGTCTATAGTATTTATCCCTATGAAGTTTTATTACCAATTTTACCAATTTAAAGTGGGATTAGCCATCGATGCACTGACATATTTTTCATGAGAAATTGCCAATCAGATTTACGAAACTTCATTAAATTGTATTACTATAATATGGCTCTGCCATATGTATTTTGTGATGGGTAGTTGGCAACATTTTGGAAAGGGCTTAAAGGAATTTCTTGAATAATCTGGTATGAGGATGTGAATTTAACACTGTTCTTATCCTGCATGTTTAATGTCTACACACAACACAAAATCCAAATGTATGCTAGAAGTAAATTCTACAAGTTTAAAACTTTCACATTTTTCCTTTATTAAGTTTTGGAAAGTGTATGCTATGCAAATATGCAAAAGTATGATTTTTTTTGTTTATACTCACAACATACTTTTCAATAATTCTATTCCTTTTAAAGTACCCATATTTACTCAAGTCTAATGTGCCATTGGAATTTGATGAGCATCTCAATTTTCAAAACCTTGAAACCCCAAAAACTGTTGTTGTTGTTGTTGTTGTTATTATTATTATTATTATTATTATTATTTACTGCCGAATGTAATGCAGAGAGGCAAAATGCGCACTCTTTGTAATTTGGCCAAAAAAGGTATGCATTACAGTGGCTGTATGCTTAAAATTCCTTCTCTAAAAGCAAGGTGTTAGAACATGAAAGCTTTCAGCAATGGAAAAGAAAACCTTGGGGTGCATCTTTGCTGTAGAACAAATCCACTTTAACTACCATGGCCTAATGTTAGGGGATCATAAGGCTGCAGTTTGGGGTCATGTAGGCTGCCAAAGAATGCTGATGCCTCACCAAACTACAAATCCCAGCATTGCATAGCATTGAGCCAAAGCAATTAAATTAGAGGCGATGTGCTTCAAATAGGAGCTCCAGGTGATCCTGAGGTAGCTTCCACTTTTACTATGGCTCAGCACTAAGATTACCATATTACAAAAATCAATGTGCACTCTAATTTTGGGAAGGTGTTTAAAAAACTATAAAACTGAGGTCTCTGGAGCTGCACTCTTCCCTCCTTCTCCTGAGGCCTTAAAGCATATTCTGTTCCCTGTGATAACTCCACTCAGGTGTCCTATTCTCAGCAAGAACAGAGTTTGAAATTCACAAGAAAAGGTGTAATCGTAAACAAAAAAAGAATTTAATTATATTGAAAATCAGCACCCTAACTCCTCCCAGAGTCTGACCAACAAACAATGACTTGATGGAACAGATGAAAGCTTAAAAGTTAGATTTCTCTTGATTTCTTCCAAAAATATTCTCAACTTTTTTGTGTGTCCTTTGTCTGGATTTGACTTCGGTCTCTTTTCTTCTTCAAACTATAGACTTGGTTCTTCAAAACTTTCAACTTGTTTCTCCAAGTCTTAAACTGAGTTTTCTTAACCTTTGACGTGGAAAATATTACGGCCTCTTAAAAGGACAGAGTCTACTTAAGGTTACATCCCACAGAAAACAGTACAAGACAGAATTAAACCCATTCTAAATAAAGGGACAAATGAGGCTCAACAAAGAAAACAGTAAAAGCTTCTGTGAGACCATGACAAGGCAGATTACAAAACCTGGAATGGAGAAAGGCGGGAAGAGAAAAGAAAGGAGGAAAGAGGGAAATTCCGAATTCTAAATGCCTTCATTTCAGATTTATTCAAACTGCCTTGCCTTGGAGGAAGGAGAAAGGACAGAGGAGAGGAGAATGGAGCTTCAGAGACCTCCATTTTGTGATTTAAACTGCCTTGCCTTCAGAGAAAGAAGTAAGACAGTATCAGCCACAAATGAGGGTGCAAGTATTATACAAGAAAAACAAAAATACAATTGCTGGCACCCCAAATTGGGGGTGCAACTATTATGCAATGAAATAAGGTAAGCCAGAAACCCTGGGCACATCTGTATTGACCATTTAAGCTGATGTTGCTACCTTTCATAGTGGCTACATGCTGTTAGGGTAACCCAAGGCAAGGCTGCCTTGGCATGGCTTGGCCTTGGTTTACTCAAAGTGAGAGGAAAGCCCAAATGTTCACTAAATCTGTTGTGGCCTAACTGATTTTACACAAACCCTCATTCATACATGGTTTTAAATAATGTATTTTATTTTATATTCCACTTTTTCCCTCAAGACTACACAAGATTGCTAAACTATTTTAACCGGTTCGAAATCATCTTTACAACTTCTTAAATTGTTTAATATATTTTTACCTTTGGAAAAACATTTTCTTTTTAGCCTATTTGAATTAGCGAAGTTGGTTTCAATGTAGGTGCCACTAAAATCTTTAGATAGCAGATGGAATATGAATATTTCAATAAATAATAAATAGTGATAATTTATTGTATGTCACTTTGACATTCTTGGGACAGGGTAGGACATCATCACTATAATTTACTGTGAACACCTAATTAAACTGCTGCTGAAATAATGAATGGATTACAGTAATACTTAAATAAGATGGTACCAATTGAGCAACTGTGGTTGAAGGGCAGCTAACATGAACTTTCCTCATTTTCTCTGTTGTTTAGTGCCATGAAACAAGTGAATTCCACTCTTATCCTTCCATTCTCAGGAGAGTTGAAACAGACTGGAACATGTTCTTTAGTTGCCTTTATTCAGATATTACTTGGGTTTAAAATGATTCTGGGGAAATGCAGCTGTATTTCCCCAGAATCATTTTAAACCCAAGTAATATCTGAATAAAGGCAACTAAAGATATACCGTAGCAATCTACTTTTAAATTTTACTGCTAACAATAAGGGTATCTGGAGGATATTTAAAAACTCTCTATGGACATAAAAAGATATGGGTACTAATAGGACATAATTCAAATTTAATAGAAACATAGCTCTGGTTTGTCTACCTTCTCAACCCCCAATACACAGTACCATGATCCAGATTAACACAGTGCACCACAAGCACAAATAATAATAAAATAACAGTACAGAGCCAATAACACTAGCACATTACTTCACTTAGTGCTACATATTAAAAACAGGCATATAATTAGCAACTTCTCATCCGCATTCACTTTCTCACATAAAATGGATAATTTCTCCCCAGTCTGTTACAGAGTAGATGATTGAAACAATATTAAGTGCAGGACAGTGAGGACCCTTCCACTGAATAAAATCCCACATTATCAGCTTTGAACTGGAATATATAGTAGTGTAGACTCAGATATTTATTTATTTATCTACTATATTTGCATACCGCCCTTCTCAGCCCTTAGGCGACTCAGGGCGGTTTACAATGGCAACGATTCGATGCCCAAAAACACAATAAAACATTTAAAAACATTGACACATAATATAAAACCATAACAAGAATACTAAAAGCATACATCATTTGTGTCTCCTAATAAAAACATTATCCCATCTCGTCGTCCAGTCGTTCCAATTCCCAAGTCTTTTACCTTGCATTTTCAAATGCTTGCTCAAACAACCAAGTCTTGACTCTCTTCTGAAATGTTAAGAGGGAGGGGGCCAATCTAATGTCCCCAGGAAAGGCATTCCATAGCCGAGGGGCCACCACTGAGAAGGTCCTGTATCTCGTCCCCACCAAACATGTTTGTGACGCAGATGGGATTCAGAGTAGGGCCAGAACTGTTTAGCGCTTTATAGGCTAAAGCCAGCACTTTGAATTGTGCCTGGTAACAGACTGACAGCCAGTGGAGCTAGCGCAGCAGAGGAGTTGTATGCTCCTTGAGCGTTGCTCCTGTTAGTAATCTGGCTGCTGTCTGTTGGGCCAATTGAAGCTTCCAGACAGTCTTCAAAGGCAACCTCATGTAGAGCGCATTGCAGTAGTCTATACGGGATGTAACCAGAGTGTGGACTACCGTGGCCAAGTCAGACTTCCCAAAGTACGGGCGCAGCTGGCACACAAGTTTTAACTGTGCGAATGCTCCCCTGGTCACCACCGAAACCTGGGTTTCCAGGCTCAGCGATGAGTCCTGGATCACACTCAAGCTGCAAACTTGTTCAAAGCAGATATTGTGGGATTTTCTGCCTTCATATTCTGGGTTATATGGCTGTGTGGAAGGGCCCTGAGTGAATAATTGAGAGATAACTGCCAAATGTATTTAGAGCAGTAGACTGGTCAAGAAAAGTGGATCAAAAAGCCACAAACTACAGATCAATTTTATATACATCAATTTGGTCAAAGAATTAGGTTTTCAAATTCAGAGGCAAGTATATAGTGAATTTGCTCCAAATTTTCATGTCATTACTTAAACAATTTTAATTGAAGCTTCACCTTCTAATCTTGCTTACTCTGCAGAACTATTAGCATTCAGCTGCAAATCCTAGAAAAATAATGCACCCAGGAGCGATTTAAAATGCAAACAGGTCTTTCATTTGGACAATAATGGTGAGCTGAGCATCCATACAAACTAGGGAAGTTAACACATTCAGGGTTGTGATCTGCAATCAGCCTCAATATTATTAGTTTAGTAGAGTGGCTGCTCTGCTAACCCCAGATTAGATCTTCTGGCTTGGTTGATTTTATTATCAACAACAACAACAACAAGTTTATTGGTATTAAAGCTTCACACTTATTCTAATTCAAACTGAAGCTCTAACTAGAAAGACCAAAAAGAATAGACTTCCCAGAGCCAAGGAGTCCTCTATGTAAGCCCCCACACCACTTTCTTGACTCTTTATCCCCCAGATTCCAAAATTGTTGAATTGTTGAGAACCCTCATTCAGCAGGCACATGGAACAAAGAGTTCCCGAATCACTCTTCCATTAGATTATTTACAACCTCAAGAAATAATAGTAATAATTTCAAAAAGTACTGATTGATTCCTGGTAAGATTTTTATCCTCCATTCTTCAAAGAAAATATCAATTTCACTGCTGAAATCACATTTCCTCAGAAAGAAAACCCACAGGCAGGGAAAGGACCACATTTACTGTGTCTAGAATTTGCCGTCATAGGGTGGTTTCTGAAGATTGTGCATAATGTGCTATATGATGATACCTCCTTCTACTTAACTTTCTGTTTTTTTGTTCAAATCAAATTAAACTAAGCCAAAAGGCAATTTCCTAAATGCTTTTAATAGTTTCTAGAAATCCATGTTCCCATATTCTCTGTGATTTTAGAGCACCCCAATTCCCTGCCACAACCTGCATACATCCTACACTTGAGCAGTGAATGTGATGTCCTGTTTCAGCATGGCAAAAGCTCAGGTGAGTGCACTTCTGATTCAAGAAAACATACAATGGATATATTGTCGAAGGCTTTCATGACCGGAATCACTGGGTTGTTGTAAGTTTTTTGGGTTGTATGGTCATGTTTTAGAAACATTCATTTCCTCAGAGGATTCTTGCCACAGATGCAGGCAAAACATCAGGAGAGAATGCTTCTAGAATATGGCCATTCAACCCGAAAACCTACAACAACCCATACAATGGATAACCAAGGTATGCCATGGTTACACATGAAGGATCGGTAAAAGCAGAAGCATGGAGAAATAGGATTTAAGCACAAAAAATAATGTAAGTAAGATCAAATACCAGTCAGGGAATTACTGAAGAGAACGGTTCAAAGAGCAAACTAATGTTCAGGACCCTAGGCCCAGAAATGTTATGATGCCAGATAGAGATAGTGGAACTAATGTTTTGCACCACATAAATAAATGGCTGGCCATACTAATTTATAGGAAGCTGCAACTCAGTACAGTTGTCCTAACCATTGTAGCATTTCCTTTTAAAGGCAGGTTGTGCATTTACCTGTGCTTTTCTTGATGCCTTTCTTGTGCTTTTCAGAGTGTCTGAGACACTCTGAAGGCTGAAATAGTTCATCTGTTCAAGCAGTTCAAATATATTTTTTGGTAAGAGATTGTGGGAGGGTCAAAAAATCTAATCCACATTCAGTGAACTTGACTCAAAAAATCCTAGGGACACTTCTCAGTGGCAGTATAGAATTCATTGCTACATAATGATGGGGACTCAATATGTAGGGATGTCAGGGGAAAGGAAATCATAGGTGCTACATCGGTGCTCAGCATCCAGCTAAAATAGCACCATCAAACCACTTTCTTCTCTCAGGACATCCCATTTGTGCTTGCCAGAGAACACATGGTACTCCTACCATTATGCAGTGCCTTCTATCAGACATATATTTTTCTTCCCTGCCTGCCCATACTGCCACCTGGGAAGATAAATAATCAGATATGTAACGGAGATAACTAGGTGCCATGCCAATGATAAGACATAAAATCTACTTGTATAAATACTTTAGTTTTATTTCTATTTATCTAGGGATTTGTGAACTGAACAAAAGAAATCAAACAGCAAGAAACCAGCATCAAAACATTACAGTGTAAACTACTTTAACACTAAAATAATGAAGCAAAATTCAAATAAATCTCAGTAAGGTAGGAACTGGAACTTATTGTGGAAATGGAAGTACCAAAAGATAAAAAAGGTTACAGCTATTACAAAAAAATATGGGAGATAGGGGGAAGGGGGTGGGGGCAGAAAGGGCTGTGAAATCTCAAAGAGTACATAAATTATAGTTATCATATATTTGCTGACCCTCAGTAGACAGTATCTATATAGTATTGGGGTGAGCAGAGATAAAATTGCTGAATATATTGGCTGAGAAAGCTGGGCCAGTGCTTAAAATGGTACTACAAAATATTAGCAGAACATAGGAGTATCAAATCTTTCCATTAGATTAAAACATCTGAAAATTTCTGCAATGAAAGATCGCATAAGTTGCTGTGAGTTTTTCAGACTATATGGCTATGTTCCAGTAGCATTCTCTCCTAGCGTTTCACCTGCATCTGTCCTGGCATCTTCAGAGGTTCTGTTGGCAGTGAAAAAAGTGGAGTGTATTTATTTATTTATTTATTTATTTGCTTTATTTCTATACCGCGTTTCTCAACCTATAATAGGTGACTCAATGCAGTTTACACAATATTAATTACCACAACAATAACAATTAAAACACAGCATACCCAATAACAAACACACAACCATTCATACAATGCCTCGATCGCAAACATGATCCAGTCTCATATCCTTATACCGTTCCTATGTTCAGTTTACCGTCATTCTGTGTACCATTGCGCTGATTAGCCAAACGCTTGCTCAAAAAGCCAGGTTTTGAGCTTCTTCCTAAATGCCAGCAACGAAGGGGCCTGTCTGATGTCGCTTGGTAGGGCATTCCATAACCGAGGGGCCACCACCGAGAAGGCCCTGTCTCTCGTTCCCGCCAACCGTGCCTGCGACGCAGGCGGAACCGAGAGCAGGGCCTCCCCGGACGATCTTAATGTCCGTGTCGGTTCATAGGAGGAGATGCGTTCGGAGAGGTAGGTGGGGCCGGAACCGTTTAGGTTTAGAGTGTATATATATCTGTGGAATGTTTGAGGTAGGAGAAGGAACACTTGTCTGTTTAAAGCAAGTGTGAATGTTGCAATTAGCATGCTTGAATACCATTGAGTAGCCATGAAACTGCAAAGTCCATCAGTGAGGGTATTTGCATAGAGGTAGCCTGGTCTTTGTCACTTAGAGGCATCCTCTGTGTAGAAGGTGTTAAGTGACACTTGATTGCTTGCTGTCTGGAGTTCTCCTGTTTCTGAATGGTGTTCACAATTTACTATCTTGATTCTGGCGTTTTCTACTACTGGTAACTCCTTTTCATTGTTTCCTCTTTTCTGTTGAAATTGTCCGTGTGCTTGTGGATTTCAATGGCTTCTCTGTGTAGTCTGGCATAATGGTTGTCAGAGTGGTCTAGAATTTCTGTGATTGCATATTACCTAACAAATTATAAACGATTATAAAGATAGCATATTACCTAATGCTGTTTTAAGAGTATACTTCTAGAGATAACTGTAAAAATCTTGATTTATTTTACCCTGTAACTGAACAATTTTAAAGTATTCTGGGCCATGAACTTTTAAAATATTTATTGTTTGTGTAAATTTATGTATGCATTTTTGTCATTGTCACTGCTGTGACAGTGAATATGTTGCTAGAACTCTGACATAATATTTAGTACCCATGGGATGTCTCTAAACGTATTCATCCAAGTCACATGTGAAAGCTTTTTGTTAGAACGGGTCATTCACAGTGCTTGGAAAAGTTATTCATGCAACTTCCTGCTAGCTGGTTTCCTGGATGGCTGTTATTGATGGAACTGTCTACTATCCAACTGCATGAATGACCCATTTGTTTTCACATGAGTGCAGACATGGGAATCACCCCAGGATACAAACAGTACAACAAATTTGGCTTTTTGTCTCAGTATAATTGGAGAGGGAAAGTATTTCTTTTTTGGTGCAACAATATTTTAAAGCACAACAACCTTTTAAATGCCAGAACAGAGAATGCAAGTCCATTTTTATACTGGCATTGTAGAACAACATTACAGTAGCCACAAAAATGCCATTAGTCTTTCACAGTTTAGGATCATGTTCGTAAAGGCACAACCACTAGTTACATAATGGCATGTCTACCAGGATCAACAGAAGTTGTAATCCCATATATATTAAATAGTAAGGCCTATTGAACAACAAAATTTACAAGGCACAAGATTGTTCCTTCCTATCTTGACAAAGGCTATCCCTTAAATGGTGATATCTAAGAGCATGAGTTGTGCCCTTCAAAATTCATATATGTGTTCCTGTCAATTCTTTCTGAAAAGTGAGAATTCATAGAAGAAAAAATACCACTTTTTAAGGCTGATTTCCATTTCTTTTTCAACATCACTCACAAGATCCCAGGAGAATTCCTGTGAAAGCTAACAATGGAGTATGGTTTATGAGAAATAGAATGATAGAGACATGCAGACTTTTCTTAGGCAATGGAAAACAAGGTCCATTGTCAGTGTGAGCCTACAAATATTTCAAGGAAGATGAGAGAAGATCCAAAAGCTGTCTTGGCTGTCAGCATAATCTGAAGGCAGATTCTGGAAGTGCTGACCAAAAAGCTCTCACCTCAGGACAAACAACTAGCAGGTTCATTATGTGGCTTTATGATACCAAGGTCAATCAATACCAAAGTCAATATCAAGTCAATTGTGTTATTATACAGCACCGAAAAGGCTAGAGTAATTATGATCCCATGCTCAGGCAACATCACTGAGAAACCTAAAGAATGTTTCAATCACAGGGAGGTAGAGGAATCCAATTCTCAATGCCAATTGGACAGTGCTTTTAGTAAAGAAAGCAAAGATTGGTGGGAGTTTGGGAAATCTTGTGGATTTCATTACATTTCCATTCTTTTTCCTAGTGATCCTAGAAAAAAAGCTAGCAGGCAACAATTTCAGTCACCCATCTAGAAAAAGATCATGGTTCTTGAACTTGCTATAGCTTTCCACTGTGTTTTGTTCTAGAGGTGTACCTATAAAATCCACATGTTGCAGACCTTTTAAACATAAAAGTCCCCCAGTTCCTCATCGGCCTGACATGCATCTACATCTTTATCTTAAAATAGAAGTAAATAAGAAATAGTTGTCAAAACTCTGTTTATGACACCTGTCCACAATTTGGAAATTATATTGCAGGGATAAAGATATGAATATAGGTTTTTGTGTGCAGAAAATAGTATTTTCCTGCAAAGAAAATTCTGTTTTCTGTGCAAATGCTCAATTTTGTCAGTCCTCTATGTTCCTCCTCATCAGCACTTAAGAACATATTCACAAACACCCCCCATGGCATTTTATACATAACAGGGACTTTGAAAATGAAGAGAACGGGAAGTGACTTCCATTCACTTCCTGTGGCTAAAAAGGGGCCTTTTGCGTCTAAAATGCTCAGATGGGGACTAACATTTGGGTAAAATAGGCAACTAGAAATGATTTGTTTTTGGCATGGGTACAGCCCTCCATGGTCTCATGGGGTAATGCAACCCCCTTGGCTTTCAGAGTTGCCTATTCCTACTAAAAAATAAATGTTGAGTTAATGTCTTTCACTTCTATTTGAGGCAATCATCCAGAGAAGTGTAATAAGAATGATTGACACCAATGATAGAAAAGTAATCCTATCGCATGCAGCAAGCAAAATCTGGAATCAGTACAGAATATTTCTATTGATCATTGTACAAGTTGCTACTTAATGTTTATATAGTAACTATATATTTAATTTCAACATCTTGCAATTTTCACTTACTGAGGATAAAACATGACAGATCCACTAAGTCACTCATTGCCATCATTTTAAAAAATAGGAATGGGCAACAGGGCAGTCAGATCTGTCCTGGCCATTTTTGGAGAAAATAGAACAAATTTTACCTCTTATGGAACCTCACTGAGCTTTACTGTTCTGTGGATGATTTTCTTTGTGCTGAGTGAGAAAATTATAACCGTAGGAACCATTCAAAAAGTATGTCATGTATTAAGGGTAAGGGAGGGGATGGCAAATGCATGATAAGAGGAGAAGAAGCAGAAATTAGAGCTAGCTTTGACCTCAAAGCTTCCCGCTGTGTTTCTAAATGTGATATTCATCCACGAATTATTATCAGGGGAATATGGTTCTTCAACCAACTATATGCCTATCTTATAATCCTTTTCTTAAAATCTATTGTTTTACAAACTATTACTGGATAATATTGTGAAGTCTAATTGTAAAGTTATGACCTTTGAAATGCCTGAAGATACTCTTTTACCTACTATTTATTTATTTATTTATTTATTTGGAGTGCTTTTACCCCACCCTTCTCAACCTCCTAGGGGGGACTCAGGGCAGCTTACAAAAGGCACAATTCGATGCCTAACAATTACAACATACAATACACTATACAATACACAATTTTACTACATAATATCACAGTTATAACTAATTAAAACCATCAGACAGTATACTAGCAGCAATAAAACATCTTGTGGTCAGTGTTCACCAAATCCAAGTCCGTTCACAGGTTTACTGAAGGAAAGAACCAAGTTAATTATAGATGGTTTTGGAAAATTATACTAAATTTTACAGCACAGCTACCATTTTGGAAAATGCAGGATTTTAGTTATGCTTTCATTTTTCATCAGATCTGTAATATTTATGTATTTATTTACTCTATTTATACCCTGCCTTTCTCTACCCAAAGGGAACTCAAGGAGGCTTATACAGAGGCAATTATTCAATGCCTTAAAACACATACAATTCAAAAAATTAAAATTAAATTAGATTAAAATTTAAAACATATTGAACATTTAAAAACATTCCATTCCATATTAAAATCATGCCATCCATAGTCGTAGTCCAAGCTGTTCCGTAGTCATTCCATATATTCCAGATCTGTTAATTGCATTGCACTATTCTCTGAAGGCCTGATCCCTAAAGGCTAGGAGGAAGCCCAATTATCTAATGTCAGTGGGGAGTTCCATAGCTGAGGGGCCATTACTGAGAAGACCCTGTCTCTCGTTCCCACCAGTCATGCCTGCAAAGGAGGCGGGACTGAGAGCAAAGCCTCCTCGGACAATCTTAATCTCTCAAATGGTTTATAGTTGCATCCTTTATTCCGTCACCTGCATATCTGCACAGGTGAGTGAACAAAGGGTGCCTGCCCATTACAGCTATGGAGGTTCCTTTGGCTGCAAGCCGAGGGAAGCCCTGTAGCTGCAAAGGGTATAGGTGTGTGGGTTAGTGCAGCCTCACCCACCTGCACACCTGTGCCTCTCGGAGCTACAGAAGTTCCCTTGGCTGCCAGCGAGTGAGGTTTCACTCGTCCACATGCCTTCAACTTTTGAAGTTACAGGGGTTCCCTCGATACCCAAAGAAACCTCCAAAGTTCCAAGAGGTGCAGGCATGCTGATAAGTGGTGCTACATTCACCCATGCACCTGCATCCATTTTTCATTGCATAATAATCACTGTGTAATCCCTCCCCTTTTTTACAATATCCAAAACACATTCAGTGGACAGACATGATCATACATGAGAACTCATGACAAGTCAGAACAATAGGTCACTAAAGTGTAAAGACAATCACTAGAACTTTTTCTGCTTATAGATGAGGAAATATGGTAAATTTCATTAAGAAGAAGAAGAAGAAGAAGAAATGATGATGATGATACTGATACTGCTGGCATCATAAACTGGACGCAGGCAGAACTGGGCAATTTGGACAGAAAAACAAGAAAACTCATGTCCATTCATTATTCGCTGCATCCTTGCAGTGATGTTGACCGGATATATCTGTCTAGAAGGTCTGGTGGCAAAGGACTTTTACAAGTAAAACAAGCAGTTAAAGAAGAAAAACATGACCTGGCAGAACATGTAAAGGTAAGTGAAGAATCGTGCTTTGATTGAAGTCAATAATCAGAAACTTCTCAAAGCAGAGCAGACAAAAGAATCAGTACAAGAAAACTGCACTACAAACCAGAGCTGACAGCTGGCACAACAAAGCATTGCATGGGCAGTTCCTTGACAAAATTGAAGGAAAGGTGGATGAGAAGACCTGGTTATGGCTCACTAATGGAACACTGAAGAAGGAGACAGAAGGCCTGATTCTGGCAGCCAGGAGCAAGCAATCAGAACAAATGCAATTAAGGCCAGGATTGAAAAATCAGCTGATGACCCAAAATGCAGACTGTGCAAGGAAGCTGATGAAACCATTGATCATATCCTTGGCTGCTGCAAGAAAATTGCACAGACGGACTACAAACAGAGGCAAAACTATGTGGCCCAAATGATTCATTGGAACTGGTGGGATCATAAACCTACAAAGGTTGTGGAAAATGAACACACAAAAATA
This sequence comes from Anolis sagrei, assembly GCF_037176765.1. Taxonomy (NCBI): domain Eukaryota; kingdom Metazoa; phylum Chordata; class Lepidosauria; order Squamata; family Anolidae; genus Anolis; species Anolis sagrei. The sequence continues at coordinate 66,716,441 of NC_090021.1, forward strand.
ATGTGGGACATTCAAATCCAGACTGACAAAGTTTTGGAACACAATACACCAGACATCACAATTGTGGAAAAGGAAAAAGTTTGGATTATTGATGTTGCCATGCTAGGTGATAGTCGAATTGATGAAAAACAACAGGAAAAACTCACCTATTATCAGGACCTCAAAATCGAACTGCAAAGTTTCTGGCATAAATCAGTACAGGTGATCCCTGTGGTAACCGGCACACTGGGTGCTGTGCCAAAAGGTCTCAGCCAGCATTTGAAAACAATAAATATTGACAAAATCACAATTTGTCAACTGCAAAAAGCCACCTTACTTGGATCTGCGCACATCATTTGAAAATACATCACACAGTCCTAGATGCTTGGAAAGATATGAAATCCAGCATATATATCTTGTTTGCTGTGTCATACTGTGTTTTTGTGTCAGAATAATAATAATAACAACAACAACAACAACAACAACAACTTTATTTATAACCCACGCTCTCTCCCGAAGCGACTTAGGGCAGTTTACAAAAAATAACAAAATGGCAAACATTCAATGCCCAAAAACAAATAGACAATAAAATCAAACCATAAAATAACATAAACTCAATACAACTTAGAAACTAACTTCTAATACTTTGTATACATCGTTGTCAAATACTGTCCTGTAGTATGGTCTGGAATTCTTGTCCACAGAAAGGATCACATAAGGGAACTTTTCCAATGTTGGAGAGCTCTTCAACATCCCAAATTTCTGGCATGCTGCACTTAAAATAAAATTTAAGTGACTGCCAAGTTGTCACTCTTTATATATTTTTTCATTTATTTATTATTTTAACTCCATCCTTTATTAGCATGGTTTTTGACACATTTCTTCTTGTATGTCCATGGATATTAAGTGAAAATTATTATGTGCAGTGCTGTCTTGGGAAAGTTACTGTCTTGAACTCTTTACGGAAGTTGCAAACCTACACTCACGTTTCTGGGCCAAAGCACTAATGAATGTATGCAATTTACTTCAAGCAGTCACAGATAGGATTATGCTGTAAGACATGATGTCACATACCCAACTTTTTGAATACATTTCACTAATCAATTTGCTATGTTTCGTAAGTTCCTCACATTCTATTTAGATGAACACACACACCTTAGTTAACACAGCCTCTGAAAGTGAACCTTTTAGATGTATCTATCTATTAGCTTTTTGTATCTATCACATTTCTTTTCATTCTCATTGTGTGACTAAATATTTTAGCAGCATTTGCACTGGGAGAATCATGGTGGAGGATGGGTGAAATTTATTCTGCAAATGTTGGGCTTACAGTAGTATGTCTGCAGTAAAAAAATTAGCAAGCAAAGCAGGAATTAGGAAACAGCAATATTGTATTCAAGCCAATTTTACTGTAGACATGGGTGTTCCCCAATAACAGGCAAGGTAAGCCACAACTGCCCCCAGAATCCCTTACTGGGCATATGTGAAAATGAGAGAGCAGATAAATCTGCTTCAGTAGCTGTATCAAATTTTCTGTTAAAGAAATAATATCCAGGAACACATCAACTATGTTAATGGAGGGATTCCTATATTTCCAAAAGTAACAGTGCTGCTAGTACTAGTGCTGTTTAGCTCCATGTGGGACCTCTATGTATACAGTAAGATATAGTAAGGTGTAGGTATACTTAGTAATATATATTTGTACATTATATACAGAAAATGTCAAGCTTGTTGCCTAAGGTATTCAACAATAACTTGTGAGAAGTACATAACAGAAAACATTTATCTCAGCACAAAATACCTTTGGGCAGCACCTAACTAAACTATGGGTATATCCCTCTATAATCAAGAGACTGCAAGTCTTAAATGTCATTTGTATTCACAATTGTCCTACAATGGAAAAACCTACATGCTTGAATAGGAGCAAAGCTAGAAACGACAAAAGAAAAGATTATAATCTAGTATGAAAAGAGGGAAACATGTACTATATTTGAACATGTAGTGAATGTCAGATGTGACAGTTTATATCCAATAAGATACAGAAGACTTCTTCGTCCCCTAACAAAATATCATAGGAAAGTGAAAGATTTATCCTGAAGTGAGAAGTAGCTGGAATAACAAAACAAAATACAAAAGCAAAAATAGTGAAACCTTCTTGCCCTATCATAAGCACAAGGCATTTTAAACATACATATCTGGATAGATGTATAGAATCATAGAGTTGGAAGAGACCACACAGTCCACTGCCCTGCCACTGAGGAATACACAAAGTACCCCCAACGGAAAGTCATGGAAAATCCTATGTACACATACTCCCTTTAGTTCCATAAGGAAGAAAGTTGAAATGATAACGAAGTTAATAGAATATGCAAGGCACATGAAATTAAGATAATGGGAATATTCAGATATGCTTTTTCTTACAGTCTCAAAACTCTCTTAGACATTACAGAGAATGAGGGGGCAAGAACTGAGGTGACTGAATTATTATTTATATTCCTAGGCAATATTCCTGGGTGCTCCACTCCCCACTTTTATTACTTGGAGTGAACTTTTAATGTGTGAGAGTAATAATTGGAGCCCATATATATCCATTTTGGAGATGGTGCTGAATTCTGAAATGATAAAAGTTCAGATCGTGTCACTTCATTCTGCATAATGTGCTGAACAAATCACAGAACATCATGCTCACCCTGCTGCCCAGTCTTAAACACTTACCATTTATAATATTCATATAGCTTTTCTGTTCTGTGGCTTTCTTAGCTCCACCAAAAACTTGGCTAATGCACCAAAGCAGTAAGTAGTAGCAGCAGTTGGGCACCCTCCCCTCATTTCTACGTATCGTTTCTGCACTGGGAAGTCCTCTTCTGTTCAGCAACAATGTGCCATTCTGAGGTCATTACAAGGAGAAGCAGAGTCTTCTGTTACTTTGCTTAGCTCGAACTGCATGACCTGCTGAATATCTGGCCACTTGTTGAATATTGTAACAAAAGACTAACACTTCAGTTTGCTTTCCCCCTCCTCTCTCCTAATCCCATTTCATTTCGTGTCATTTGTTTTTAATTTGAGAGCAGAGACAGCCTAATTATTTAGCTGTGGAACAATGACCATTCCCTGGTTGTGGAACTGCTTCTCAAAATTACTTCATTCCTACCAAACGTGTGGTATCAGCCAGAACTTCGTTTTTCACAACTGTAGTTGGCTACCAGAAATATTTTAATTGATATGAATGGTTTTAATCTAATTTCAAATAATACTTTTAATCTGTTGTGGATTGCTTTTGGAGTACTGATGAGCTGGGACTAGAATTTCTAAATCATGGACATGGACTCTGTTTTCTTGTCTTCATGACAGGAAGGAGAAATCTTAGGGTGAGGACACTGCCTTGAGGAGAGTTTGCATGTCTTCTCCTCTGCTAGATTTGGGAGAGATTTTTTTTAATTGTAATGACATACTCCAAGATACTGTGGTTGATATTTATTTTACTTAATGATACCAAGTTTTGCCTTTAGCGACATTACCATGGACCACCTCTTTATGACTTCACAAGGGGCCATCCCTAGGATTCAGATTTTGGTCCTCGAATCTTTGAATCTGGAATAATATTAAACTGATAATAATAGCTGAGATGCAATAAACAAATACTCTTAATACGTGAATTAATACTTATTTCAGAATCTTTTTCAATTAAAATGTGTGCAAAATGCTTTAAATCAATAAACAATATTTCTTTGTCTATATCACACATATTAATCAGCTTATATAGACAAACCGTGTGCTAGTTGTTCCTTCACTTTTTTGTGTGGACTGCACCAAGACACAGATATGAAGTAAAAGAAGATGGCAGAGGATATTTCTTTTCTACCTCTCACAACTACAGCAATGTGGTGTGTGTGTGAGAGAGAGAGGGAGAGAGGGAGAGAGAGAGAGAGAGAGATGGGCTGAGATGTTCCTTTTTTCTGGTGGTTTACCAAGATAAAATTTCAAGGGCCTCTATATACAAAAAGCGACTTGTTTAAGATACTGCTAGGCAGTCAGTCAATTTGTATCTCCTTGTAAAATATTCATAGTACAAATAAATAGTGGTGGCCTTGCAACAGCTTGACCATTAATCAAGCTAGTATATAAAAGAGCCAAAAGTCTAGCATCCTTTGAACTACAAGCTACTGTGTAGCCCAAAACATGTTTCTAATTTCATTTGTGTAATGTGTGTTTTTTAGTATTATTGTAGAATTCTGCAATTGTTTTTTGACAGTAGGTCTAACAGCTATGGTCTACTTTTAAGAACTTAAGCATGCCTAAATTCAGAAAGAGTATTGAAGTGTCAGATATTTCTCATTATGTTCTTGTTCCCCTTATTCAAATGTTAAATGCATATGGGAACTTTTAAATAGGCCATCGAATTAGTATACAATGATGAACAAAGACTGGGTCATTTCTGCTCCTCTGTGACAGACATATTTTGACAAATGACATCTCCTCTTGTGATGGAGGAGATGTCATTCTGCTCAATTATTCACATTTTCTTTTCATGCTTTTATAATTTGAGAAAAGACAGCCAAATTATGTCCCTACATTTCAGTCATCTGCTGTGTGTGTGTACCTTCATGTCTCCCATTGGCTCATGGTGGATCTATGAATTTCCTATGCATAATTTAATTTTTTTTAAAGCTGAGAGAAAATTATCCACAGAACTCTGCTGCATATATATGAGTAAATATAAGTATATATGAGAAAGGAGGACTAGAAGAGATAGAAAACAAATGGTTCTATCTCATATGAATATCTGTTTCCTGACTCTTGGGTTTCAAATCACACACATGTACCTACCAGGATTGTTGTTGGCATACAGCCCTGTAGTACTGTAGAATTTTAATTGCAGTCAGAACATGTGAGAATAAGGCATTTGATGCCTAGATGAAAGTTAAATGGCTTATAAAATGGTGGGAAACTGCTTATTCATTTTCTTGAATGTTACACGTGTTGGGAAAGAACATTAAATGAACTTCCAGACAGTGCCAAAACATGTGATTAATATGCAGGATAAACAAACTCGGGATCTCAGAGCAGGTCTCCACACAGACCTGCCACTCTAGGGCTTCTTCCCCATCCTCACAGCCCTTCTGTGTCTCAGGATAAAATGGAGGGCAAACAGGGACATCTGCCAGAAGTTTTTTTAAAAAAAAATCACTGAATTATGTGCTAATGTTTATATGCACACATGCAAATATCCTAATACAAATAGGAGATTCCTATATGCACATATATGCATCAGTGCATAATGGTGGGAATTTTTTTAATGCCGCCGGATTTCCCTTCCCCCCCCCCCCCCCAATGCTTATTTAATATTATGAAGTTTAAAATAAACACTTTCAGAGACCTCTAATGGCTCTCTGCTTCTCCTCTCTTGAAACCAGTTGGAAACTCAGTGGGAACCCAAACATCTGATCAGCTGTTCTGGGCTTCTCTAAAACTGGCATGGGTGGGAAGCAGTCTCCACAGAGAGTAAAGAGGGAAATCCCGAACTTTAAATGACTGCAGGGCCACACAGTCATGGGGAAATCCACCCTTTTCACTTGGAACCAGGATAAAGCAGGACCCCTTTGAATTGGGATTTCCTACCATGGCTGTGATTGAGTGTGCATTTAGCAAAAACGTCATCTGGCTACTCCCGCCCCTTTTAATGTGTTCTCTCCTGAATTATAGGTACTGTGTCAAAGCACCCTAAGAGATTAGGTTTAAAATCTCCACTTGGTCATGGAAACTCACTAGGCGACCTTAGCCAAGCCACAGACTCTCAACTTCAAAGAAAGGCAAAAAGCAAACCTCCTTTGAAAAAAATTAGTCAAAAGAAGTCTGTTGTAGTCACCATAAGCTGAAAATGACTTGGAAGACACAGACCAAAACATTGCTATGGGACTAAAAAGGATGGGGAAATGTAGCAATCTGCTCCAGGCATGCATAAACTCTGCTTGAGTTCCTCTGCAGACCATTGATTTTTTTTCCCTGTTCCTTCCGGTTGCTCAGCAGAGCTCCAGATACGCTTAGGTCTGTGCAGAGTGAAAAAGCAGGGTCTTTATAATCACATCTGGGTGGACACGCCCATGTAAATCACCATTTTCCTTTTTAAAAAATAATGCATGCAAGTGACCGTTTACAACTTTCCTTGCATATTTGCTTGTAAGAATTTGGACAGGTGAGAAAGCGGATTGCAATATTTATATGTACTTAGGCTGGGGGAAATGGAAGGAAAAAGGGGCCAACCAAGGGCAAGATGGATAAGCGTTGTCACTGAAATGACTAGCTTGACCTTGAAAGAGCTGTGGTGGTGACGGCCGACAGGAAGCTCTGGCATGGACCCAGTTGGCATTTTGTTGTTTATTTGTTCAGTGATTTCCAACTCTTCATGAAGTTTTTTATGTATTACACATCAAGTATAAAATGCATTATAGGAAGCTCTCAGAGGATCACATAACTCTGGCCATATCTCGCTATGGACATAAGCCAACAAACAAGTTGCTTAACTTGCCATGACTGTCAGTGTTTGTATTACTAACAGGCACAGTAACAAGAAGTTATCAGCTCATTTCGATGGTCCCCAACTTTTTTTTTGTCGTGTCAGGAGCGACTTGAGAAACTGCAAGTCGCTTCTGGTGTGAGAGAATTGGCTGTCTGCAAGGACGGTGATCTTGAGCCAGCCCTGCTGCATCAGAAAAAAACAAACTACACTATGCCAACAATGGATTGGGCTTTTTGAATGAACAGGTGTGGTTCAATCTCTCGATATTTACCAAAAAAAACTCTGGCAAAAAATGTTTGCCAAAAATAAGCATACCAGGGAATAAATAAGCATTTTTGGAATAGTGTCTTTTTATTTTCTAAATTATATTTGATCATGAAGACTATTGTAGAATAAGTACACACAGAAGGGAAGAAGAGACTGCAGATGCTATTTTTGAACTAGGAGAAGTAAATGGATTTAGGGGAGAAGAACAAACAAAAGTCATCTTTGGAATGCTGAGGAGAGTAGAAAGCTGAGTAGAAACTATCACCACACAGATCTTTGTGTTCAACTGTATAATGTATATACAATATGCATTGCTTGTTCCTCACATTTCTATTTCTTCATGTGCATGATTGAGCATTTTGTGTCACCTCTCCTGGGTGTAAAGAGAAATGAAAGATATGTCATACACCTGTTGTATTGGCTGTAAAAGCTCAGATGGCATGTTACAAATGAATGGCAGGTGTGACATATGACATGCCTTCCCTTCAAAAGCATGCAAGCCATTAGAATGATGTGACCTTTACTGAAAACCGCATGTTGACTTTTTACACAGCCAAATATAAACCTTATACAAATTTCAGTTGTTTTATGTTCTTCTCTCTCTCTCTCTCTCAAATATGTGTGGTATTTCATCACAGAAGACTCTTTAGATCATCTATGTTATCATAGTCTCCAGGCACAAACAAATATAATGCATCAAGTATCAGATATCAGATTACTCTTTCAATGGTTATCCGTATGAACTCTTCATAGGGAGTCTGTACAATATACCATAGAAATGTTTAAAAATAACTGTGAGCTATCTAAAGTTTCTGAAATAAAATCAACTAGATGAAATGGTATGCTGTGTGAGAGTTGGTCAAGAGTTTGGATTGTAGATTGACAGGTTGTTCACCTGTAACTGTGGTTCTTCAAGTGGCCATCTGTGAAATCACACAATTGGCCCCTGCCAGTTTCACAAGCTCGTTTTGTGAGCACAAGGGAGAGAGCCTTCTCCTCTGTGGCCCCCCGCCTCTGGAACTCATTACCTGGAGAGATCAGGAAAGCCCCTGCCCTAGAAACCTTTAAAAATAACCTTAAAACCTAGCTCTTCCGCTGCACCTTTGGTGAGCAGGTACACAACATGACACTACTGCTCCCCTCAATGCTTCTGTCACTGGAGTGCATGCCCCCCCTCGTGGGAAAGCTTGGTTCCATAACCCTGTTTTTATGAGCTCCCTTTTGCAAATAATTTGCTCCTTTATCTCACCCGAGTTTTTTAACGTTTTGTCTTGCACATGTGGCACACTCACTGTCACTGTGATTCTGTTTATTGTAATGTTATATTGCTAATGTATTCATATGTTTTTTTGAAATTATGATCTTGTTGCTTGTTACTTATGTTTTGGTTTTATTTTTTCTGTAATATGTTGTTTGGGCTTGGCCTCATTGTAAGCTGCCCCGAGTCCCCGTTGGGGGAGATGGTGGCAGGGTATAAATAAAAGTTTATAATTGGGTATTCCACACCTGCGCAGATCACTCATAGAAACTCCTAGAGCTCTAAATATACAATTTTGGTGATAATCCCACCCACTTTCTAAGGCCATTTAACAGGCTTTTGCACTAGGACCCTGAAGTCTCTTTTCACCACAAACCAGAAACTGTCCAACGTAAGAGTTTATTAAAAGTAGAGTATAATAAAAGCTGGATATATGAAAAGCAAGCGAATATAAAAAAAGGAATCAAAGTTCAAATGGTTATTTCCATGAAAGCCAAAAGTCCAAAAATCCATTCAACGAGTCTCTAAAATAATTCCACAGATATATTCAATGACAGGGTACATAAATCCAAGGCAAGCAAAACTATGCCTCACAATACCAGGACACTGGAACAGCTTAGAAACTTGAATACATGAATTCCAGGCCCATGAAACCAAGAACTGTTCACCAGAATGCAGCGTTGCTCTCACATAGATTATACCAACATGAACCACTTTTAAAAATCCAGAATCCCTCCCATGAGATCACTTCTCTTGCACGTGCGCCCTGTCCTTATCTCTAAGTTGCTTGGAGAAACAAATCTGTCTTAATTTAAGGCCCTGTTTTCTCAACTCCAATTTCTTTGACCTCGACAAACAGTTGTTCCCCACCTTTCCCTCCATCTGAACTTTTGGCAGGTTCCCAATATCGCCTCCACCGTTCTCTTGGGAACTGCCAGGAGATTCCAAAACATTTTCCTCTAGGCCACTTCCAGTCTCCTCTGGGCCCTCTGAATCTCTCTGTTTCTCTAAAAACATGTAGTTTTCTACAATACATGAAATCAAGTTTATATTAAATACAGAATCCAACTGGTTTCTGGTTCCTCAGACATTTATTTTACTTCCACACTTCCGTTTCTACATAAAATATGGTGTGGAAACCTTTTAGAGGGGCTTCACATGATGGGTTTATACAGGTAGTGCACTATAAGTAAGACTTTGTAACAAAATACAAATATGCTCTAGCACCAAGGAGTTCTTCCTTCAAAACAGACAGTCTCCCATTTATCTTCTGTGGCAGAAAAAGATTAGCTCTCTAACTTGCAGGGAGAAGACACTTCCAATCTCAGACCCACCCAGCCGCTCCCTGTAAATAACTCAGTAAGGATACTAAAGAAGTTGATCAGATCACTAAAATGACCATAATTACTTTATATGGACGTTAATCCTACTGAAAACCTGATATATGAAACCTAGTCCACTGAATGAAATGGAAAATGTAATTAAAATAACAAACACTAAAAATGCTTTATTGTCTGTTCAAACCATAGCCATTGTATCATCCAGGTTCACATGACAGAACATCTCAGCTGTACAGATTAGAGTAGAACACTCAGCATTTATTTGCTGTATAATTTTTTATTTATCAAATAAATTTGAATAGCATATTCCAGAACACTGCAAATTCAATTTGAAGCATGGAACATTTCATTGTTTTTACCAACAGAAACAAAAATAGACCACTCAACCTTCGGCATGTCCTTGGATCAAACAAGCAAGTCAGGTTAATAGCTGTGGGATATTTAGTTTTTCATATGTCTTCATGGTTGGAGATTCAATTGAGACTTTTATATTCACTACAAAAAAACATAAGATGATATAGAAATGATTTATCATTCCATATATATACTGTCATATCTAACAGGATCTCATACCTGAAAAAATGAGATATCATATTTAAACAAATGGAAACTATTATTAGTTTCTTCTTCCCTTCAACATTCTACAAGATGTCAGGAAGTCATCAATTATTTGAAGCAAGGTGGAGGAAGTAATTAAAAATTATATTCTTTCACTGTAACTATAAACCAAATTCTCCCTCCATATACTACATCTCAATCATTATTTTATGTCTTGAAAAGTTTATTTTATTTGCAGGGATGTTCATAATCTGCATGAGTGCTATATAGTATTTAGTATAGCAATACTATTTGCAATGGCAAACATTCAATGCCTACATAAAACATATGATACTAACATAAAATCCCCCAAAAAACCCACATATAAAAGTAACATTAAATCCTAACATCAAATTAAGACCTAACATCAGTAAATTAAACCTGACATTAGTAACTCAAACTACATGTAATAAGACAAAATTCTATAATAACATAAATCTAAACAAAACATTCACATTAGTGTACAACAGCCAGCAAGGGTTCACAAAATGGTATGGGTTGGTTATGTAGTCAAATGAGGTCACTGGGTTGGTGTGGACCAGGAAAATCCAAATACAAATAGTTCTCAACCAAAGCCCGGCAGTAATCTCTCAACCATTTATTCCTCCTCCTCTCCATATGCCAGTGAGCAGAAGTAGGTCTTCAGTTGTTTTTTAAAAAATGAGAGGAGAGTCCACACCAACATATTATGAAGTCCAATCTTTTTATTGAGTGCAGGAATATACAAATACGTGCATTTTTCAGCTGATCATGGATTTAAAGTGCACCTTTTAACTTGTGTTTTCCAGCTAATGATGCAATTCAATACATATTTTTGGCAAGCATCATCTAGCTACCAATCCTTTCATCCTGGTCTCTCTCAGATTTTAGTGCCTTTGTAGAAGGGCCTTCAGATTACCCCTGATTGTGCCCTTCATTCAGGCCCAACTCATATGAAAAGCTACAAGGAGAATGACAGGAAATCTAAATAATTATTCTGAACTTAAGGGCCCCACACTTGTGAAATGAAGTTCAAAACCCAAATTAGAAATGGAGACCACTGAAGCACAGTCTTTCTGCAAAGCATGATTCACCCAAAAAACATAACAAATGGAGAGACTGAGAGAAAACACATATCCCAGGATGATGAACTCACAGATAATTGGGTAGCTAAACAAAAATGGAAGTGCCTTGAACGCAAGGAAGTAAGCCTTCATTTATTTCATTCTTGCATGACAGAAGAAACATTTTACGAGCATTTTCACAGCTGAACAATAGTATCTGTGCATTTTTCAGTGTCCTCTTGTAATTTAGGGATTTTTAAAAAGCTCATGCAAAATCTACTTAATAGGCTAAAGTTAATTTTTTCCTCACAAACCCATGTATTGAGGAGTCAAAAAAAGTCCCCCAAGGTGAACAATCTCACATTAGTTGACCATTTTCTTGATATGGCTGTTTTGTCTTGTCAGTGGTAAGAAAAAACTGTTAACATTCTTTGCAGCCTCACTTGAAGGCAACACAAAGCACTTCATTGAGTGTAGTGGTGCCCTAGAATAAAAAGTAGCAAAGTATGACACACACACAAAAATAAATACCCTAATCCTATAAATACGTTTTTAGTTTCAGAGGAAGGAAGTATTAGAAATACATATATCTGGTGGAATGTCCAACAAGCTGTGCAAAGCCAGCACAGGTTTTAGGGCCAAACAACAAAATGTTTGGCACTGTGCTCAAGAATAGCACATGATGAACACCCCAAGAAGAGCAATGACCAGGATGTGAGGAAGAGCTCTGAGAAGAATAAAAATGGGGTTAGAAAAAATACACAATTGTTCTCTGAATAAATAGCCCCCCTGACCTCTTGACTGAGTTAAGAATAGGTTAACAGGAATTTTGTTTCTTACCAAGATGAAATCTGGGGTCCAAGATCCTAGATACATTGGAATCACTGGAGGTTTTGCTATAGATTCCAATGACATAAATACTGGTAACTACAAAGTCATGAACCTCTACTTCAATACCTTATCGTGTCAATATTGGCACCGTCATCAGAAAGACTATCAACTTGAATGATAAAACAACACCTCCATCAAGAAATTGCTTTGAAAGCAAAATAATCACTTTCGTGATTGGCTGTAAATCCAAATCTCTGGCACAGCTCACATTGTAAGTCTCCAAATATATTTAGCCATCAAACCAATCCCTTTCACTCAGCACTGCTTTTCTTTTAATGCAGAGTTCCTGTCATCTTTTATGTGTTAAGACATTGTATTATATTCTGATTGAGGATCCCAGTAGGAAAAAATATGTAAGGAAATTAACGAAAAATCAGGCAGGTAGCTAGTGTTAGATTAGAGAGACACAAACAAAGTACATACTTAAAACATCTTCTAGATAAAAATCAAACAGAACAGTAGAATTTATGTACATTCAAAAATAACTTATCAAAGAGAACTTCTTATTAGCTGTCAGTTCAGAGAAACTTCAAAAGCAGTCCCTGAACATCCAATGGTATATTTCTGACAACCTCCTTATCTTTTACAAGTTGATATGAGAGTTGAATTAAATCGGCATGTCATGAATTCTGTTTTCTACCACTGCATATCAAAAGGATGAGATTCTACAGATCACACAGGTATTTCTTTTCAAAATAAAACAAATTCTCAAACAGCCAGAGAGTCTGCTAATGCTGTCTCACTGTGATTCCCTAAGACTTCACTTCCTGTGCCAGCAACTGAAACATTAGAAACCACATGAGGAACATCACCTACTGTACCATCTAAACAGAATTTGACATTAAGTTGACACTGGCAGCATCTGTAGACTAATACCATTTACTGCCCCTTCTCTGATATCCTTCACTCACAAAAACAGATTTTCTTATGCAGACAGGCTTTTGATCACCAACTGGCCGCTGTGGAAGGATATTTTAATGGGGATTGTGATGAGATTTTCCAGGTTCTTGCAACATGTTCAAAATCCTGTTGAATTGTCTTATTCATACCTTATTTTTTTATTGCTCTTTAATATTATAACTTACTGGCTTTCATCTGTACTGCTATAAGATGCTTTTGGACCTTTTTAGGAAAAAAAGAAGAGCTAAAATAAATAAGTAAATAAGTTCAATGTAGCTAAAATGCCATTAACATGTGATGTTATTAAATCAACTAGTTCTTTTAAAAATGTATGCTCCAAACCAAGAATACCATATTTTAAGCCATGCAAATATAATGTTTTGGCGTGTAAAGCATGTTTGCTTTCACATTCCTCCAGTAGTTTTCAAAAGCTATGTTGCCTGATCTAAAAAAAAAAACTAGCAGAAGTAATTGCACTCGAGACAACAAATTAAATACTCTAGGTGAAACAACTGTATTTCTGTTTATTTGTGTGTACATACATAGCCCCTCTGAAAAGTATTGTTGACGTGTGAAAATGACGCATCAGGAGTAGACTATTGTTCTTTACTAATCCTTTATCTAGACTACCCATATTTAAAGGGTTATGCAAGATTAAGCTATAAATGTTAAAATATATAATAAGATGTTAAATGTTTGTCTTTTCTTTTTCAGTATGAACCAGACTATCTGAATTTGAGAATTTGTTTTATTTTGAAAAGGAATACCTGTGTGATCTGTAGTATCTTTTCCTTAGCTGATTGTTTGCTTTTAAAATCAATATGTGTGTCTTTCCACTCTACCACATATGTGGAATACAAGAAGTAAAACTGTGGGTAGTAACTAAGACTCCTTCTACATCGAGATTATCTGCTTTGTTAAAATCCTGTTAAAATCCAGATTATCTGATTTGAATTGGATTATATGGCAGTGTAGACTGAGGGGCCTTCTACACTTCTACCAACCAATTCAAGCTAACAGAAAATTAAAATCTTTGAACTGCTGCATTCTTTCTTGCTAACATTAAAATGCATGTCTTCATTCAATCTTTATTCTAACTTGATTGGTTTGGGGGAGATCCTGACTCCACAATGGTAAAAATGGGAAAGAATAGCAAAACGACCTGAAATGCATAGAATGATAAAGAAGAAAAGACACGCTGGAACCACAGCAGTTGAACAGTCTTCAGCACAAGTTAGAAGTACCTACAGCCCAAAAGCTGCACAGTGGATGTATTCTCCAGGTGATTTTTTTTCTTGAAATCCTGTGATGCTGCTCAGGATAGAAAATATTGCCAGGCAATAATGGAATGCAACACCATTACAAAAAAAGGAGGTAAAACTTGGTGAAATTAGGAAGCTGCTAAGCAGGAAAAAGGAGCTGGATAGAAACTAAGTAGGAAGCCTCATCATCATCATCATCATCATCATCTGTATTTATATCCTGCCCCCCTCTCCCCAAAGGGATGCAGGGCAGGTCACAACACACACAAAAAGAAGTCTAAGAAACTTCTTTGGGACCCTGCATAGTAGATTGCTAAAGGATTGCAAGGACAGAATTATTTCAGATATATGAGATTTCAGGGCCAGAATCTGAGATCAAGGGAAGATCCTTTTCATGTCAATACTGGGTGAGCTGTGCTGATGTTACTAGGAAAATATTATGAAAGGAGGCCCTACTGATGTGACTAAGTATGAGATCTTGAGTAGTTGCACAGATGATGCTATTCCAATCAAAAAACACAAAAGGCCTCTTCACATGGGACATTTTAGTCCCATTTTGCCACTTTGTTTTGTGGCTTGAACGGCACCTGCCATGGCTATCACATGATGCATGACAGGCCCTGCCCACATTCCTCCCAAAGTGGAGGGGAAGTGACAAAAGGTGCTTCCTCCACTACTACGGGGAGGAAAGTGTGTTTTGGGTAGCCTCAATGGAGCTACCACCTTTTTCCTTCTTTCTCCACATGATGGGGGAAAGGGCGGTGGGGCAACTCCAGTTGCCACACATTGGCACCCTTTCTCCCATCTCATGGTGACAGGCACCCTGGCCCATCCCCACTGTATGATGGGGGAAGGAGGGAGGGTATGTGTGGCGTCACAAGCTGCGAATGCCAGCAAAATGACATGTCCCAAAAGGGTCGTGTGAAGAGGTCTCAAGTCTAACAGATGAAAACTCACACTTTTCCAGGCAACAGGAATGAGATTCCTCTATCTTGCTATGAGATTCCTCTATCTTGCCTGTGGATTGGAGACAACAGTTTAAGACCTCAGATCTAGAAATTATAGGTTTATATATAAGGACAAGAGATTGGATGACGAACCACTCCGAATACTAGGTACATTACTTTAAAAAGAAATAGTTACATCTATTACAATAAGATTTCACTAAATACATAGTTTCTGATGTAAAGGCATTAAAATGCACAACTTCTTATTTTTAAAGTAGGTAATTTTAAAACAAGCTACATAATGGCTAGTAACTTTTTTAAAAGAATGTTACTAACAGTTACAAACCACTAGTTGTGATACAAAACACACTTTACTCTGCCTAACTATCATCTCTATATCCACTGGACAGAATAAAGCAGCGATACAAAGCATAATACAAGCCATCACGTGAGCCATGTAAAATCCTTTCTTCACCAGTTAGAGATACCATCTGTAAAAAGTAAATGAATCAAATATTATCTCTCACTAAGTTTGAATCACAATGTAATATTGTAAGATTTGTGATCTTTAAAGTAAAATAATTACAAGGTCCATTCTGAGTTACATTCTTGCTGTCAGAAGGGGTGGGGATGGCTTTGGTTTCATCCATTCACCTGTCAGTATCATCTTCTGAATCACAATGAAATTAAGTCTGGGCCATTGCAGTGGTCTGTTTTCCTCTTGGAGACTCAAGCCTATTTGTTCTCCTATCAGAAAAGGCCATAAAGTTGGTTGCAAAATTGTAGTCTGCATCACTTACAAGTTTGCTTCCACATATAGATATACTGAAGCAGAACTGAAAACAAGCAGGGCTGTCATTTGCACATGAGTGATATGCATTAGGATGGACTAAATAGTAAAGAAATTGAACACATTCCATCTTCGAAAGGATTAGCTGGTGCAAGCTAAATTATTGTGAATGGTAATTAGATAACCTAGGGTTCTGCAATGAAGTATCCACTCAAATATGCTACCATACTAGGAATTTCAGGTAAACAGACTTCACTGATAGGGGATGAATAAATACTAATTTTCAAACTCAGTAGATAAAAATATATTGTGATCCATCCTTATAGAATGGGGAAATGATGCAGCTAAAAACCATTCTTCATTTTGAAAAAGTAAAATATCCAAAACATTTCCAATATACCTTTTGGGGATTGTAAAGTTTTGAAATCCATTTTTTAAAAGCAGATTTTGCTGGATCTATTAACACTGCAGTATAATTCTGAGAAAGTCAAATTAGAGATAGAGCTGCCTCAACTAAAACAGCTAGATTTCTTTTTTTAAAAAAAGCTTTTGATATTAACTATTTTAGTAGTTATTTTTTTAATAAATATTAACGTTTAACTGTGCAGCGTGACAATGTAAGAACCCCACCACTCTGTAGACTACCATTTATGACAACCTGATTCATCTACTCCACTGATGATGGAAATCCAGTCAAAGCACAGTTGGAAAATGGACACACAAAATGTATGTAAAAGAATTCCAATGAAGGAGAGCCTATTATTTCCTGAGACAAACCTTTCTACTATATAACAGCTTTTACTTTCATGAAATCATTCCTAAAGTTAATTTCAAATATCTTTTCCCATAATTTGGACCCATCCGTTCAGGTTCTACCTCCTATAATGAAAAAATAATGTGCCCTCCAGTTTCTACCAACAGCTCTTAAAATATCTGAAAATATCATATCACCTCTCAATGTACTTTTCTCTATACTACATATACCTAATTCCCACTTACATGCCTCACACGCCTTTACTTTATTAATCATCCCGCTCTAGACATATTCTAGTTTATCAATTTTTGTAGAGGTCAGAAATGGAACCAGTATTTCAGATTAGTTCTGGCCAAAGCAGAACTGAGTGGTACCATTACGGTACTTATACGGACACTGGACTTCAGTTGATGCAGCCTTGAAGTGTATTGGCTTTTGTATCCCTTTGCCTTTTTTAGCTCTGTAAGATCTATACCACTGTATTGTCAAAGGCTTTCATGGCCAGAACCACAGAGGTCTGAAGATGCCAGCTACAGATGCAGGTGAAATATCAGGAGAGAATGCTACTAGAATATGACCACACAGCCCAAAGAACTCACAGCAACCCATCTATACAATGAGGCATTCCTGCACCTACTTTTTCCACAGTGAGTGAGCCAGTCTAAAAATATCTATGGAAGTCTATACTAGATAAATTGTTCTGCTCACCTGGGAAGAGAGTTGGGCTCTAGATAAAATACTTAATAAAATCCATTGGTCCATGAAGTTTTCTATTACTTAGGTATTTCATAGTTCAGATGAAATATGAACTTAAAATGTGGTGACTATGTCTATATATTATTGAATCTATGTCAAATCTACTGCATGGTGTTTTTAGGACTAAAAAAGCAACTACAAACTAGAATGATTAAGTTCAAAAGTTCACAGGCCATGAAACAGCTAATGATCATTTGAGAAGAATAGACAATATGAAAATGGAGGAACATATTAAAAACCTACTGGCAAGAAGTAGTGAATAAATCTCTTTCCCTAAATCACTGCACAACTAAACTACATTTTTTTAAAAATTATTTCCCCCCAAATTTAGGTTGGATTCTTTATGATCAATTTAGGACACTTCAACATTTTTCAAATAATATTTACACTGATGTTTCATAACTGCTTAGGCATCACTTTAAACATGAATTAATGTATTCAGTGTGAAATCCCTTTCCCTGAATTACCAGAATGGTAGTGAAAGCTCACTCAATCGTATTGCATACAGTGCTTGTTGATTTAAAAACCTAGCATATACAATTGCTACAGAAAAAAGGATTTTTGCTCCCATTTTTTTCTACACGTGAGACAGTAGGTCCACTTTATCAGCTATTAATTGAGATTATAGGTTCAACATTATTCCTTGGGATCCAAAGCTTTACCAGTGACAATCTGAATCCTTCAGGGAAATCAGAGACAGCACATGCACCCTTGCAAAAGGCCTTTGCACAATGTAAGAGATAGTCCAATCTTAGCAACAATGCAAAGAGACCATTGTAGACTAACCTGTAATGCACTGGATCTGATATGCACATATGCAATTATCTTAATGTACACACAAGCAGATTTCTTATCTCTCTCTCCACCAAATTGTTATTTCAAGCTCTATTTAATATGAAAAAGATCAAAAGAAAGGAATGCTTGCAGAGAGTTCTAATTGCTTTCCCTTTCTGCTTCCATTTAGCAACCTGTGTGTCCATGACTCCGTTGTTTGACAACCCGATCAGCTGATCAGCTGTTTCAGGCTTTTAAAGCATGCATGTGCACTGGAGCAGTCCACACAGAGGGAAGAGAAGGAAAACACATGTTTTGCATGATTGCAGGGATATAGAGGCATGTGAAGGTGCGCATTTCGAGAGTGGAATTGGGTTTTAAGTGCACCTTTTTAACACGTGCCTTTCAGTTGTTAATCTAATTCTGCCTGCACTTTGTTGAAACGTGATGTAGCCACCCCCTCTTTTATGCTGGCTACTTCTGGATTTTAGCCCTAAGAGGCTCAGAATCAATGAACTACAACAATTATTCCACTTCCTTCACAGACCTGAATTTTAAAGCTTTCAGAAGCTTAATTATGGAGGGGTTACTCCATTCCCTAACTGTTCCATGTTGAACTGAATGGTATGTACAGAGATTTGATATGCAGGGTTCTTCATAACGTAACAAAATATATCTGTATTCACATTCACTGTCAAAATAGATATCATCTCTTGGAAGGACAAAAGACAAGGCTGGTGTGGGCATCTCTACATCACTCACACAATTATGACGTTTTGAACACCTGAAATATTAGTGTCCCAATATTTCTTTTTCTACATTGTATGGCAAGACATAAAACAGGGATAGGAAAATCAAGAACTCCCGTGGAGACATCCTTGGTTTTTTAAATAAACAGAAGGGATAATTCCATATAGCTGCTGTCAGGAGACTATGGTATGTCTCTGTATTTATGCCTATTCCTTCCTGAGAAACTTAATGGTCTGCATTTTTCTCTCAGCACCATACTTCCAGTACCAGTTTTGCATCCAGGGTTTCCTAAAAGATTATTGCTATGTTGGAGTTTGTCAGGAAATGCCGTGCTGACATAATACTTTAAAAATCATTCTCATTAAATCTGAGTGGGGACATTATTTATAAGGGGACAAAAGTTTCTGGAATACAGATTAATATAATATCTATGAAGAAATAATTCAAATGTGCTGTTAATACTACCTCCTTTTTTCTTTTCTGTTTCTTGTAGTCAAACAAAAAGAGTCACAAAAACATAAAATCCAGGTTATCAAATGGCTTCAGGAATCTAAAATAGTAGAGCAGCACACAGAAATCAATGGGAAGGTAGGTGTATTAAAACTACAGGTGTGAGCTCCAATAAAGAAGGAAGAGTTGAAAGTGATAACTATGTAGAAATAATTCCTGGAGGTGCAGTTATAAAATGAACGGACAATTGTTTTAACTCTCACTTGTATTACTGTCAGTTGGTTTCATCAGACATTAAAATATTATCAAGGCAGAAAATTAGGATTAAATATGCAAGCTCAATATGAAATTTATGACAGAACATGGCTATCCATATCTTGATATAAAAGAATATTTACACCAGCCTAAATAACATATGCGTAATGTGTTGTTTGTTTTTTAAAAATATACTGCAATTCACTGAACATTAATGCTAATTATTTATCGGGTAAGAAGCAAACTGAGAATAGAGTTATAATGTAGAAAAAACACAAATAAAGTTTAAAAATTGGCATTATACTAAATTTTCTTTGAGCAAAAGCTGGTCACTTTGAGTGTCTCCGGTGTTGCTGTAAGAAAGTCCTCCATTGTGCATGTGGCAGGGCTCAGACAGAATTGTAGTAAGTGGTCTGTGATTTGTTTTTCTCCACACTCGAATGCCATGGACTCTACTTCATAGGCCCCATTACTTAAGATTGCCTCTCATGGTATCAGATCACAATCAGTTTAATGCCTTCCAAGTGACTCAGGTGTGCCCAGGAGGGAGTTTCTTATCCGATATCAGCCACTGATTGAGGTTCCAGGTTTTAACCTGCCACTTTTGGACTCTCGTTTGCTGAAGTGTTCCTGCAAGTATCTCTGTAGATCTTAGAAAGTGATTTCTTGGTTTAAGACATTGGCATGCTGACTGATATTTGTACAGAGGATGGGCCAGAGATGTCAATGCCTTGGTCCTTTCATTACTGACTGCTACTTCGCAACAAATATCAGGTGGTGCAATACTGCCTAAACAGTATAATTTCTCCAGTGGTGTAGGGTGTAGACATTCTTTGATACTGTGGCATGTCTCATTAAGAGCCACATCCACTGTTTGAATGTGAAAATTAACTACACTGGGCATACGTATTCAGCAGCAGAGTAGCAAAGTGCAAGGACAGATGTCTTCACTGTATATGCTTGTGATCCCCAGGTTGTGCCAGTCAGCTTTTGTATATTATTTCTAGCACCCACTTTTTGCTTGATAATCAAGCAGTGCTTCTCGTAAGTCGGAGCACCAACCAGAGTAACTCCCAGGTCTTTTGTGCTGCAATGCTCCAATGGGATTCCTTTCCAGGTAATCCTCATATATAATGATTGCTTGTAGCAATCTTATCACATCATAGACAAAACACTATCACTTATTTAGAAGAGGAAGAAGCAATAGCCATTGTTCAGATCCATGCAAAAGTATTTGTTCATGTTTTAATCTTCTAGATTTAGATTGCCAAGGATATTTGAGAGCTGTCTCCCTGACTAGCTTAGCTATAAAACTGGGCCAGTCTCATCTGCTGGGGGCTCAGAGACCTGAATCCCCATAGCTTGTCTTATTCTCAGCAGTTGCTCCTTGCAGCAAACTCAGCAAGAGTCCCTATTTCATCTGGAGATGATCTGGAGCCAACTCTAAACATCCAGAAACACCTTTTATGTATTTTTAAAATACTTAAATCTACTAAACTATTCTAAACTAACTAACGAAAGAAACAAAAGTTAGCTATAATGTCACAGAATACCAGGGATATAAAACTTAAGTTATTTAATTTCTGATTTAAAAAATGTTCTGCCTTTTGGATGGAATGATAAAAGTGTTTTTTTTGGGGGGGGGGGGCTGTCATTTTTCAGTAGTATTTAGCATTTGGAAACTTTCTGCAAAAAACAAAGAAACAGTGCATTTCCTTTCCCCACGCAATCAGTGTTTTGGGAAGGACACAGCATTATTTGTGCAAAAATACTCCTTCAGCTCTGCAGCTGTCTGGCAGTACAGATCACAACAGGAAAGGTCAGTTGACAGTCCAGTTGTGTCTTTTGGTTTCAGCTCTGCTGCATTGTAAAGGGCCACCCCACTGTCGCTTTGGGACGGTCATGCTGTGTGTAGTAGGCTCCAGACTAGCTCTGGAACATTTGATAGATGTAGATAGATGTAGATGAACCTTCACTCACACAAATCTCCCACTAAAATAAGTGTAAAACATTGACTGCATGGAGAGCCATTACCTTCCCGCAGAAGGATTACCTATTGATCTATTCATATTAGCATGTTTTCAAACTGCTAGGTTGTCAGAAGTTGGGCCTAACAGCGGGAGCTCACCCCACTCCCCCGATTTGAAACGTCAACTTTTGGTCAGCAAATTCAGCAGCTCAGTGGTTTAACCCGCTGCTCCACCAGGGGGCTTTCACCCCACAGACCACAATAATATTGGATTTTATTCCAAGCAGGAACTGTATCATTCTTAGCTGGTTGGCCATTACTGAATTAGATAAAGCCTCAGTCTGACCAAACTGGGCAATTCTCATTTACTACTGTGCTCTGATGGAAAAGGGATATATGGTGAAAGAAGCTAAGTTCAGAATTTGTATACAGTAAAAACTATCATTTAAAAGCAACACCAGCAAAGAAATTACACTTATTTTGCATGTTACTGTCCATGATAGTTTCTTCACTAATAAATTATCCTATCAGCTTTCAGTTTTAAACACATCAGCAGGACATATTTAACAAATTGTCTAGTCTGCTATATTATTGCATTTTGCCCCACTCGTTGTCTCAAAACTTTCCACTGCTGATGAAAAAATAATGAACAATTTTTAGCATGTCAAGCTCAGCTTTACTAAACTGCACCAAATGTACCAGTACAGAATGACTCCACATAATATTTTCTCACAAGATTGGATTAAGAATGTGAACGGTGACTTAAGAAAAACCAGAAACAGTGAGCTTGTCATCTTTTGCATCCGGTGAATTCTATTTTCTGTCCGTTCTGGCAGCTATAGCTTTATATTCCCAGTGAACCCAATTTCAAAGCATCACTTTCTCTACTGACAACAATACCCACATTTAAGCCATTTTTAGTAATGTGCATCTTCTGCTATGTCTTTGATGTTGTATACATTTCTTCTATCTTCAATGTGGTGGAAAATGTATTTCATAGTCAACAAAAATCCTGATGTATTTATTTCTTCCTTACTTTTGCATCGATTTAATAACACTTTGAAAAATGGACTTCTAGATTTGGCCATGTTGCTTAGTGAAGATAAGCACAATAGCAATAATCAAGGCAAAGAAACTTAACAAGTACAGGAACTCTGGGACTTTGCACTGGAACTAAATAGGGTGGTAAGTAATACTATTCATTTATGTTTTAAGCAAAGTAATTTAATCTTTGCTTTCTGCCAACATCTTACATTTGGTGTTTATGGCAATTCTTCCTCAGAGTAATATGCATTTTTATCTTCTAATTTAGTTGGCTATCTGAGCAATCAAGTAGTAATTTTCTTCCAAAAAGTCTGCCAGCTCTTCCACATTTCCTGAGGTCTCTTTAATAGGGGTTTATAACTTTTATTTGGTGCCATAAAATTTTGTGTTACTGTTACGTTGTTTATTGGGGTGGGTTTCTTTCATCAAAAGCTATACTGAGTTGATCTGTTTATGTTAGCAAAGGCAGTAAGCAAAGTACAGCAGTGCTTCATTGTATTTTTTTTGAAGTAACAAATACGAAAAGCCTATTACGATATGCTTTAAAAAGGAGACACAGAACTAGCTTTAGAAGGGGAAATAACCTCAATAAGATCCCTATCAAAATATCTGAGGTGTGTTGATAGAAGAAACAATACTCTTCCTGACATAAAATTTTGATAAAAGTACTGATCAGTATAAGCTTTGTTACTCTTACTCAACACGCTGTTAGATGAAGGCGAACAGCCATTCAGGACTGCATAATCAGACAATATAGTAGAATGCATCACTTTAGTCTGACATTTTTTAAAAAGTCACTAGAGTATTTCTCTGACAAGTCTGATTTAGACAGTAAACGGTTGACAGGCATTATTACTCAGAAGATATCCATGTGATCTAGGTTAACAAGTTATAAATCACTTTTTATTGCTTAAAGTAGCAGCTGAGAATTGTTTGATGTAGCAGACTTCTATTTTTAAGTACTGGCACAAGTTAAACATGCTGCATTTTCAGCCCTTACAAGAAAGAAAAATAAAAAAGATGAAACCAGTAGATCAAAAAAGGAAAAAAAAATATCATAACTAGGGGACAGCAGGCAAAAAAGTATGTGTATGCATGTGTTTGTTAGAAGCATATTTCATGACTGCACCTGAATGTGTGTGAAAGAGAATAAGCATTTTTTAAAAAATCCACTTCCTTCCTTCAACCTTTCCCCCAGGACATGTGTTCCATCCCCTGCCTTGACTGTACTGGATTGTGCGATTTTAAGTAAATGTTTTAAGTGATATGTTTTAATTATGTGATTTTAAAGTATATGTTGTTTTATTTCTATATGTACTCAAGACATCAAATTGCACCTTTGTTGTGAGCTGTCCTGAGTCCCCTTTGGGGTGAAAAGGGTGAGATATAAATGCGGTAAATAAATAATAATCTATATAAATAAAAATGTAATGTTTGTTTGTGGGATTAACATAAGTCAAAAACAACTGGACGAATTGACACCAAATTTGGATACAATACACATATCAGGCCAACGAGTGACCATCACTCACAAAAACACTGAAAAACAGAGCAGAAGAGACTTTAAAAGCCAAAAAATAAAAATGCATTACAACGCACGCGCAAAACCATAAAACCACACACACACACATATATACATATACATAAATATATACACACACAAAGCACATATACACACTGGGCAACAGCAATGCGTGGCAGGGAATAGCTAGTAATAAATAAAATCCTTCGTTTCACCTAACACAAAAAAACACAGTAAAGTATTAGTGTCCATATTTGTAACAACTTACCCTTCATTTTTTCCCTTCATCCCAAACAAGGGCCTAACATGAAAATTAATTCTATATTTAAACATTTGATATGATACATGCCTAAACATTATGACCTCTACATTATTGTTCACATGCTTATGTATTTAAAAACAATTCTCTTGACCCTTAGATTAGCTTTAAGTTATATGTTATATGAACCTAGTGATTCCAGCCATGAAAGCCTTCGACAATTATATGTTTTGTCTTTTCCCTTCCCTGGTCTTTCACATCATGACTGCTCACTTCCAGTAGTTGGCTTCAAAATGTTTTAATTCTTCTAGTTCATAGATAACTTTCTTGACATGGCCCTCTAGCTTATCCACACAGTGATTGCTTCACCGTAGTCAAGTTTGCTTTCCCTGGAGCTTGTTACCTTGCGAAACATGGCTAGTAATGGAGAGGAAAAGGGCCCATGTGAAGTTCCTGAATACGTTAGGCTATCCTATAAACAACCATCAAGATAAGAAAAAGCATGTAGATTATATTCTGAACCAAAAGTTGCAATAATGGAATATAACGCAGATTATCTTTGCCACCCCCAAAATGTTTTAACTTGTAAAAATAACCTTAGTATATCTCTGTGATGAACAGGTTTTCTTGGGGGGTGGGGTAATACCTTGTTCAATTGAGTTTGTGAACTGTCTGTAATTCTAACACTGATGTTAAGGATCATTCTCTCTCTCTCTCTCTCTCTCTCTCTCTCACTACTTTGGCATTGCTTTTAGTATCAAAGAACTGATACAAAAATGCTGAATAAATAAAAAGAACACATTTTAATTACAACTCCAACTGAGTTTCTTTTGGATTTAATGGAGTTTACAGTTATTGCTTTCATAGTCTCAGACTGCTTCTGGTGGGGTGTAAAGGAGAAAGTATTTAAAAGACCTAAATCCTTGAAATAACTTCCAAGTTCATAGAAAGTGCATACATCCAAATTTACTTTCATATTTAGGAAAACATATCTCCAGGTTTTAGTAATGTCAAGTTCATTTTCAGAGACAAGCTGGCTTGCAACATGATCACATAATGTAGCTGCTACATTTAAGCTAAGACAACAGTGCAAATATTATGTCATGAAAAACAGGCATTAATTATTATTATTATTATTATTATTATTCTTTTATTTATTACCTGTCTCTCCTCTTGGCTCAAGGCAGGTTACCGCACAGTTAAAACACCTAAACATTGTGTATATATATATATATATATATATATATATATATATATATATATATATATACATGTTAAATATATTTATATAAAATAAATACATAAAATACATAACAAAACATATTTCTATAAAATACATATTAGAATACACAGAACAGAGATTGAAACAAAAGACATAGGTTTAAAATTTATGATTAAAACTGGCCGGCTAAGCATTTTATAAATTCTGATGGTTTATTTAGCTGTCATGTTGGAGCTCTTTCAGCAGGTCACTCCATGGTCTTGGGGCGGCCGATGAAAAAGTTCCTGGGTCACCAGTTGGGTTCTGGCATGCTGGAGTGAAAGCCTCCCCACCTCCAGAGGACCTGTGTTAAGGACAGAGCTATCCTTGTACCAAGTTCAGAAACTCCAACTGGTTCAAAACACAGCAGCCAGACTGGTTACAGGAACATATAGAAGTGAGCAGGGCAAAATACAAGGTGTTGGTTTTGACCTTTTAAGCCCTACAGTGTTTGTGTCCAGGTTACCTACAGGATCACCTGCTCCTATACAAACCACCCCACATACTTAGGTTCTCTGGGGGGGGGGGGGCAGATGCTCCGACTAGCCAAAACCCATCTGGCAACCACCATCCAGAGGACCTTTTCATTGGCTGCTCCATGACTGTGGAACAACCTGCTGGTAGAGCTGTGTTGACCATCTCTTCGGCCCGATTAGTGTGGCATCTCGTTGTTTTCCAATTGTGGATAGAGTTTTAGATAGATTGTGCTGACCATCATTTAATTCGTCTATGCTGACTTCCTTGATTGTGTGGACCATCTTTTGGATTGTGCTGACCACCCTTGTCTGTGCTGACCTCTTTTGATTCTGTTAACCATCGCTGATTGTGCTGGCCATTTTTAGCGTGTCTGGTGCGGAGCACTAATTATTGTTCTGTTAATAAGTGATGTGTATAACTATCCGGTGTGTTTTAGCACTCACCCGACTAGCACTTTAACTTGACTACCTTGTGGCAACTGGATCATTAGTTCATTGAGCCTCAGCACTTTAATTGTTTCAACCAACCATCTTGCGTTGAGTTTTTAAGTCCTCCATGACGCACTTTACTTTAGCACTTTAGATCGATAAGCCATTGCACTTTAAAGCCGATTTAACAGCTACCACCCATGTCGCTACCCATTCCCTGGCATTTGTTATTCTTGCTGCTAATTGTTTATGTGAGAGAGAAGGAGTGGAGTAGTTCTGAAAGACCTGTTTATAACACATTAGGATTGGGAAATAAACTATGGGTTGATGTTATGGCCACCGTACGTGTCATGGAGGAGGGAGAGGGTTCCGTTAACCGAGGAGCCCCCATAGAAGTCATGGTGGGGAGGGGGAGATACGGGAAAGGGAGACCTTTAATTCGGCCTAGGGAATGTGGAACTACATTAGTAATCCCAAATCGGTCTCCTGATATGATAAGTCGGTGTAACCAGGCTGGCGGTCCCTCCGAATTGAAAGTTGTGCTGTTGAACGCCAGATCTGTCAATGGTAAAACAACTTTCATCCAGGATTTAATCCTGGATGAACGGGCAGATCTGGCGTGCATCACAGAGACCTGGTTGGATGAAGCGGGAGGCGTGAATTTGACCCAGCTTTGCCCACCAGGTTTCTCTGTGCAGCACCAACCGAGATCCGGAGGGCGGGGAGGCGGGGTTGCAGTGGTCTATAGAGATTCCATTCTTCTGACCAGGGCCCCCATCCCGCAGTCTACAAATTTTGAATGCGTCCACCTGAGGGTGGGTGACCGGGACAGTTTAGGGATTCTGTTAGTGTACCGTCCACCTCGCTGCACTACAGTCTCCCTACCTGAGCTTACGGGGTTGGTCTCGGACCTGGCATTGGAGTCCCAACGGCTGCTTGTGCTGGGGGACTTCAATGTCCATGCCGAGGCTGCCTTATCGGGAGCGGCTCAGGACTTCATGTCTACCATGGCAACCATGGGGCTGTCCCAACAGGTATCTGGCCCCACCCACAGTGCTGGACATACATTGGACTTGGTATTCTGCCAGGGATGGGAGGAAGGTGGCGGTGTTGAGGAGTTATCCATCTCTCCGTTGCCATGGACCGACCACCACCTGGTCAGCTTTAGACTCACTGCACCCCCCAACCTCCGCAGAGGTGGAGGACCCGTTAAATTGGTCCGCCCCAGGAGGCTTATGGATCCGGATGGATTCCTGATGTCTTTTGGAGAATTTCCCGCCACCTCGGTTGGTGATCCTGTTGATGCCCTGGTCACTCTCTGGAATGGGGAGATGACTAGGGCAATAGACACGATCGCTCCAGAACGTCCCCTCTCAAGTAGCCGAGCTAAACCAGCCCCTTGGTTCACCGAGGAGCTGGCAGCGTTGAAGCGAAAGAAGAGGGAACTAGAGAGCGTGTGGCGTTCGGATCCGAGCGAGCCAAATCGAACACGGTTTGTGTCCTTTTTAAGGGCATATGCCGCGGCAATAAGAGCCGCAAAGAAGACCTTCTTCGCGGCCACTATTGCGTCTGCAAAGAACCGTCCGGCTGAACTGTTCCGAGTTGTCAGAGGCCTATTAAAACCCACCACCCAGGATGGGTGCCCTGATGACTCGGCAGCTCGCTGTGAAGCTTTTGCTCAGTTCTTCGCAGACAAAGTCGCTTTGATCCGCTCCGGACTGGATACCATATTAACGGCAGTATCTGAGGATGTAACACGAGCATCTGCTTGTCCGATTTTGATGGATTCATTTCAATTGGTTCAATCCGAGGATGTGGACAAGGTGCTTGGAGGAATGAGAGCTACCACATGCATCCTAGACCCCTGCCCATCCTGGCTTCTGAAGGAGGCCAGAGGGGGATTGGCCGAGTGGGTGAAGGTGGTGGTTAATGCCTCCCTCCGGGAGGGCAAAGTTCCAGCCAGCTTAAAACAAGCTGTGATAAAACCGCTGTTGAAGAAACCATCACTGGATCCCACTCAATTCGTCAACTATCGGCCTGTTTCCAATCTCCCCTTTTTGGGCAAAGTCATGGAACGTGTGGTGGCCTCACAACTCCAGGCATTCTTGGTAGACACGGATTTTCTGGATCCGGCACAGTCTGGCTTTAGGCCGGGGCATGGTACCGAGACAGCCTTGGTCGCCTTAGTGGATGATCTGCGTCGGGAGCTCGACAGGGGGAGTGTGTCCCTGTTGGTGCTGCTCGACCTCTCAGCGGCCTTCGATACCGTCGACCACGGTATCCTTCTGGGACGCCTCGCGGGGATGGGTCTTGGAGGCACTGTCCTGCAGTGGCTCCACTCATTCCTCGAGGGTCGGTCTCAGATGGTGTTACTAGGAGACTCCTGCTCAACCCCACAACCTTTGTCTTGTGGGGTTCCTCAGGGTTCAATATTGTCTCCTATGCTGTTTAACATCTACATGAAGCCGCTGGGCGAGATCATCCGGAGTTTCGGAGTGCAATGTCATCTGTACACAGATGATGTCCAACTCTGTCACTCCTTTCCACCTGCTACTAAGGAGGCTGTCGAGGTCCTGAACCGGTGCTTGGCCGCTGTGACGATCTGGATGGGGGCGAACAAATTGAAATTGAATCCAGACAAGACAGAGGTACTCCTGGTTAGTCGCAAGGCCGAACAGGGTATAGGGTTACAACCTGTGTTGGACGGGGTCGCACTCCCCCTGAAGATGCAGGTTCGCAGTTTGGGTGTGATCCTGGACTCATCGCTGAGCCTGGAACCCCAGGTTTCGGCGGTGACCAGGGGAGCATTTGCACAGTTAAAACTTGTGCGCCAACTGCGACCGTACCTTGGGAAGTCTGACTTGGCCACGGTAGTCCACGCTCTGGTTACATCCCGTCTTGACTACTGCAACGCTCTCTACGTGGGGTTGCCTTTGAAGACAGTCCGGAAGCTCCAATTAGTCCAACGGGCGGCAGCCATGATACTAACAGGAGCGGGGCACAGGGAGCACACAACTCCTCTGCTGTACCAGCTCCACTGGCTGCCGATCTGCTACCGGGCTCAATTCAAAGTGCTGGCATTGGCCTTTAAAGCCCTAAACGGTTCTGGCCCAACTTATCTATCCGAACGTATCTCAGCCTATCAGCCTGCCAGGTCCCTAAGATCTTCTGGGGAGGCCCTACTCTCTATCCCGCCGGCTTCACAGGTGCGGCTGGCGGGAACGAGAGACAGGGCCTTTTCTGTGGTGGCCCCTCGGCTTTGGAACACCCTCCCTATTGAGATAAGGTCAGCCCCCTCGCTGATGGCGTTTCGGAAAAAACTAAAGACATGGATGTTTGAACAAGCATTCGGATAATCCGACGAAACGAATCTTGACGACTAAGGATTGGTAATTCAGACGACGAAATTTGGATTGTGATTCCAGTCACGAGATGCACTTGGATTGTTATTGGTGGCCCAATAATTTTGTATTTTATATGTGTTTTTATGTTTTTTAAATTGAATATTGTTGTTTTTAGATGTTGTAAACCGCAATGAGTCGCCGACTTAGGCTGAGATATTAGCGGTATACAAGTGTAATAATAAATAAATAAAAT
The DNA here is from genome assembly GCF_037176765.1 of Anolis sagrei. Lineage (NCBI taxonomy): Eukaryota > Metazoa > Chordata > Lepidosauria > Squamata > Anolidae > Anolis > Anolis sagrei. Next base: position 66,746,528 of record NC_090021.1, read on the forward strand.
AAATAGAGCTCCGACAGCTGGATCAGCTGTCAGAATTTAAGATACAAGTGAAGATTTATCTCTTCCAGCAGGCCTACCCAGACAGTTTTAATGGTGAATTTTAAACTCCACTGTATGCTTTGTTTTTGTTTTGTGCATTTTTAAAATATTTTTATTCAAATTTTAACATAATGAATAAAAAGAAAGTAGGAAAGAAGGGGGAGGGGAGAATAAGGCAAAGGATGGGAGAAGTTGGTATAGGCAAGGGTTGGGGGGGGTAGGGATGTGGGAGAAATGTATTAAAGGGTAAAAGTGAGGGATAAGAAAAGACAGGAGTGCCCAGGGAGGAAAGATTAGGGAAGGGGGAGGGATAAAGAAGAGATTCTTTCGGCTTCCAGTCGCCTTCACGTCTTATCTCTAACTTTCATTGGTTGCTCTCTTCGATTGAAAGGCTAGTCCTCTTGTTGCATTTTTCATTAGAGTGTTATATTTAATTATCGTTAAATTATCGTTTTGTGCATTTTGATAGGTATTTTATGGAAGTATGTTTTAATATGTGTGCTTTGCAAAGTGTTTTAAAATGATTATGTGGATTATATGGATGGCATGATTTTAATATGGAATTGAATGTTTCAAAATATCTAATATGTATTCATTTTTTTAATTTATTTTTTTATTGTGCAATTTTTCTAGATATTTACATTGAAAGAGGGGGAACATGTGCTTTATAGAAAGAGAGGTGTAAAAGGTGGGGAAAAAGGTGGAAAATAGAAAGTCAAATAGTGGGAGGTAACACACAAAAAAAGAGTTTATTAGTGGACTTCCCAGTCCTCTTCGGAAAGTGTTGTTAAAATGTATTCATTTTAACTTAATTTTTAATTTTAATATTTTGGAATTGTATGTGTTTTAAGGCACTGAATAATTGCCTCTTTTGTAAGCTGCCGTGAGTCCCCTTTGGGGTTGAGAGAGATGGGATATAAAAATGGTAAATAAATAAATAATAAATATGTGTTTGTTTATGTTTTAGTAATGCTGTAACCCACCTTGAGCCGTGAGGAGAGGTGGGAAAGAAATAAAACTATTATTATTATTATTATTATTATTATTATTATTATTATTATATGGTATGCTATAGAGAAACTGTAACTCATGCTCTTCTGGTGTTGTACTGTATACTTGAGAATCTAGACCTTAGAAGTTATTATCCTTATCTAAAAATAGCCTGTCTCCTGTCGGAAGTTGAGCTTAACACATGTCAAGCAGGGAATGGGACTAGATTTATTTATTTATTTATTTATTTATTTACTTTATTTGTATACCACTGTTCTCAGCCCTTAGGCGACTCACAGTGGTTATGGCCCTTGGATCCCTTCCAACATTATGAACCTCACCCCACATTGGGGAGGGGGAAGTGGATGGAATTGTCTTGTTCGTGTAGCCCCCCCCCCCCCCCGAAATTCTCATGGTGGTTCGCGAAAAGGCCTTACTGTAAAAAGGCCATGCATATCCCATATGCATGGGGGTATTGGGGTAATGATACAAAAGGTTTGCTAGGCTAGACCCTCTTTCACTCAGACTCAGCCACCCCCCCAAACTCAGCTCCCCCCCCCCCCCCCGAAACGAAATCCTGGCTACGGGCCTGGCTGTTTCCTACCATTTTAGACAATTTTATTACCTTAAACTTAAACTGAGAAATGCCTATACACTGTTCTATAGGGGTTCATTAAATACCATTTCAGAAACAGTTTATGGCAGGAAAGGAGAAGAGGAAAAAGCATTTTCTTCTGATCATTTTTCAGGAAGATCACAAGACAGCACCTTTACAGCAGAAAGGCTATGAGTGGGTTGTGTAGGTCATGCCATATTGTGTACACACACACAGCCCTAGAGGATTTTTAAAAATATGTGTGCTGGTATGATTTAGCACTTTTTATTTATCCCTGAATCTCCAAAGCATATAGGTTTCTCATTTATAGCTCTGACAGTTCACGAAATAGCAGAGTTTTTAAAAATGTGAACAAAAAATCTCACTGAATAATAGATATCAGAAGTATATTTTTCAATTTTATCTGATCCACATACTAGCTAAAGTAAACTATTCCCACCCCCCATGAAAGAGATTTGAGTGAAACTGCTGACATGTATGGAATGTTAGAAATAGTCCCAGTGGAGATTAGTGAACAGATTACTGGTGAAAGGTTAAAGGTCCAAAATAAATGCCATTTATTCTACAGCTTACAGTCTTTTACATAGCTGGACAGAAAAGCTGCTTATCCTAAAATTGGCCTGTTCATGAAATTACTGCTCTTTAAACATCTGTAGAAAGCTTAACTAATTAACAGAGCAATACAGGGCTTGTGAGCAGAAAATGGAGAGGAAAACTAAAGATAAAATACTGATTATAGAACTGACTTCTGTGCTTTGCTTTCCCTCCTTATTCATAACCTATGTGCAGACTATATAACTGAAGGGAGCAGGGAATTTGCTCCCCTAGGAAACCCTCCAGAGCATGTTTTTAGTGTTGTGGAGAACTGTAGCAGGGGGAGGCCAAAAACTGAGAGCATACCATGATTGTCACATTGAATTTAAGCCGTGATTTCTACCATTTTGACAAACATTTCAAGTCAAGAATTTTAATTACTTTTCTCTCTCTCAAGGGCTAAAACACTCATAGTTATCAATCACAACTTAGTGCCTTAGTAGGGCTACCTACAATCCAGAATAGCATAAACAAGTTTTCAGCTGTTGAATAGCTTGCTCAAGGAAATCATACACGCTGTATCCAGATAATTATTGTAGATGCTTTGTATTTTCCCTCTCTTTACCTCCACTTGTTGAAAGATAGGGTCTGCTGTTCTGCTGGATGAGACAACTATCTCAACACAACAGAACCCAGAGCATTATAAGGGCAATGAAGAAAAAGGAGGAGGAGGAAGAAAAAGCGAAGGCCAAAATTAAATTTAGTAATTTTTTTTTGCAACCTTTGGGGGGTTGTAGTCAGATTGTTTATTTATTTATTTAAGCATTGCTTTAGGCACTAACGTGGCTGGGATCATCATGAACTGAATTATAGTTTGTGTGCTGTTAGTTCCAGTTTCTCAGTTATAAGCTGTCTACTTATGAAATGATGTCATAAGGAAGAGGGAGCAGGCTTGTTTTCTGCTGCCCTGGAAACTAGGATTCAGAGCAATGGGTTAAAATTACAGGAAAGGAGATTCCATCTGAACATTAGGAAGAACTTCCTGACTGTAAGAACTGTTCAGCAGTGGAACTCTATGTCTTGGAGTATGGTGTAAACACCTTCCTTGGAGGCTTTTAAACAGAGGCTGGATGACCATCTGTCAGGGGTACTTTGTGTTTTTTCTGCATGGCAGGGGTTGGACTAGAGGGCCCATGTGATGTCTTTTGTGATTCCATGCAGGATGGCTTCTTTTGGTGTCCCACCAATAGGGGAGAGCAAGGGAAAGGCAAATGTTGGATCCAAATGTAGAACACCCTCCTCTTCGTCTCTTCTGGCACCAGGTGAAGCTGTGACTCTTTATTAACATTTTGGTGAATTCTCTTAATTTCATTAGTACTTGCAAACAATTTTAATTGTTGTAGCCTTTTAAGCTGTTTTAACTTGTCATGTTGAATATGTTTTTATCATGTTTAAATATTTTTATTGTTTTACTCCGGCACTGTTTTAAATTGTTTTCTGTTTTAACTGTACATGGTCCAGAAAACTCATAATAAAGGATAGGATATAAATATTTTAATACAGAGAGGGCAAGAAGAAGAAAAAAACCACGAGTCAGGACATACTTTAAAAAGGTATCCTTTGCTTCCATTTGAAACTATGAAACTATAAAATCTTTTTTTTTCCTTTTTTAAAATGAATTTTTATTTTTACAATACAAAAAAATACATACCGTGCACACACAAAACATTTACAATTCCCACCACTAACATGAGGAATATTTTCTTTCACATATTCATTTTCTTTTTGAGACAATCATTATATCTTTATCTTTATACATTTCCATCCTGTATCCTATATAACATTTTTATCTTATTTCTTATGGCTTGATCTCCGGAATGATTCATAATATAGTTCTTTACCCTTGCCCATCTATCTTCCATTTCTCTCATTCTATTTTAATTGATTTTAAAATCATTTAATTTCACATTCATAATTTCAAATTCCATTTGCTCCACCATATATTGGTACCATTTATTTACTGTCCATTTTGATTTATCTTTCCACCCTAATACTATTACTGCTTGTGCACATTCTATTATTGCTTCTTTTATTTCCCTTTTATTTCCCGTATCGTCTCTTTTCCCTAATACCGCCATTTCCTTTGTTATGGCCCACTCATTTCCTAGTATTTGATTTGACTCATTTTAACTGTAAAATCTGAACCTTATTTGTACATCACTGAAGAGCAACAACATATATTACTGGAGATTTCGTTCTGGCCTAGGAATCCTAAAAGGCATTATAATAGAATCTCCATTGCTATTTAACCTAGTATTAATTTTTAAAATGCATTTATCTCTTACTTACTAACCTGCCTTCATTTTAAGTGCTGCCAGGTGATGGTTCCTTTTATTTTCTGTAAAAACTAAATTTATGAAAGTACTTTTAATAAAAAATAACATTGACCAAGATAATATTGGTTAATAGATACAAACGGGGTGGGATCTTTATATTATGTTGTATAATTATCTTTAGATTATGCCATATTGCCTGTAGTCTGTTTTCATCCAGATTAGTGATATATATGTGTGTGTGTGTGTGTGTGTGTGTGTGTGTTAAAGTACAATTGTATCTGATTGGAAGCACCACTGGTGTGTCATCTCTGAAAACAAAAATGGAAAAACTTTCAAGCAGCCTTTGAATAGAATTCAGTTGTTTCCAAATGTCTCCTCCAGTTCATGTTGAAATAAATGTTGGGTATGACTGCACAACAACATCACCTCCAATGCAGAGCAAATATTGCTGTGTTTATTTTTCTAGCATTCCATCCACTAGCTGTAAAAACATTTTGCAGCACAAATAAAAGATCCTAGCTTTGAAACTGTTGCATTACCCTGGCAAGCAAAAGTGTAGGCAGTACGGAGGCAGACTCTGATATCGCCTAGATAGCATCTGTTTAAAAAGCACTAAATGAATAGAGCCTGCTGATCATCTGGGGAATTCAGAACTCAGTGATTAATTAGGCCTTTTTTGGGTCCTGAATAGATTTACTAAGCTATTTTCAACTCGCCACACTGTTTGTAATTACCAAAAATCACACCTCCAATTGGCTGGCCTGAGTTACCTCATGCATGAACAACAATTTGATTGAGCACTCTTTTTGAGTATTGCATTCGTCATTGTAATTAGCCATAATCATAGACTTCCTGGGTGCATGAGAATGTTCAAACCACCAATTCACAACCCCATCCTATTTGAATATGAATCTTCTCACTAAGCAGCAATTTGAAAAAGGGAAACAAAAAGCAGTTTCTCCAGGGAATTTTGCAAAGCAACCTTGCTTTTAATTCTTTCTCCCTCTCCCTTTCTCTCTTTGACAAAAAGTTCCTATTTCAACAAGCATTTGGATTCTGTTTGCTAAAACAAGGGTTGCTTAATGAAGACAATGGCTTATTCTTTCTTTAAGTGGCACAACAGGACCCAAGTCTTACAAGCCCAGTTCTTTCAGCCTCTGCCAAGGACACAAGGAACAAAGGAGCCAGCAGTTAAAGGGAAGCAAATAGACCTCCTTGCTTCAACTGCAGTTTGGGAACACTGTCACTCCCTAGAGCAGGACCTGGGTCTTTTTTCCCCTGATTCTAGAACATGGGCATTTTTCCTGTGAATGACTCATGCAGTGTTGAACTATCCCCACAGCGAGGACTTCAAAGTGAAAGCAAAGTGGAGGAGGGGTGACATTACTAGTGCCATCAGAAGCACATTCGTAGTGAGCCATCTAATGGCGACAAAGTCTTTTTCCCTTTTTAATTTCTGGTCAAAGCTCCAGTAGGAGTCCCTGAAAAATAAGCACTGGAAGGTATCCAGGCACATCCCTTGTCAAAGAAAAGGAAGTTAGAAATTATGTATTTGGAAGAACATGGCTCCTGTTGGGTTCCAGTTAAATGTATCAGAATACATTTTACAGCATTTGGTATTAAGAATGATAAGCCTCTGAGCTACATTAAATGTCAGATGTTGAGATTTACTACTCTAAACGTCGTATGCCTTAAAGGAAACGGGAAACGGTGATTATTATTTTTTACAAACGTTTTATTTTTCTAAAAAGAAAAAGAAAAGCCAAGCACCTCAATTGAAAACTGGATAGTTAAGAATATTCTTAAATTCTTAAATATAGAAAGCATATGCCAGGGAATCAGGGAGGCTTAAATTGGGATTATCGTGGGATTCTTCACTTTTTAAAATCTATGTACAAACTGCAAGATACTAAAGACATTAAAGCTATTAGAGACAAATAAAATAATGAAAATATGTATCCAACACACAAGCCCTTTTTTGGAAATAGCAGGAGCTGTTCAATACAAAAAATAGATCTGTGTATCACAAATAAATCTATTATGAGTACACATCATTTAACAAGCAAATCATTTCTGTCTTTCTGGACTTTATCTCCTGAACCCCCCCCCCCCCCCCCCAAGAAGAAGTATTAGTTTTGTGTTTCATTTACCTTGTAGTGCAAAGATTTATCATGGAAGACAAGTAAAGTATTTTAAGAGTAACACTAAAACTGACATATTTAACAAATAAAAAGGTATCCTGTTGTGTCACTCCCATTCTTAACTATGAGTCATTTGTAAGTTGGATGTTTGTAACTCGAGGATTACCTGGACTGAAATATGGATTCATAAATTGCAGGTTCTCAAATACTGGACTGATTTATGGGGTGAAGACTTATTTTCAAAAAATGGAATAATCCATCTCTGTTCAAAAGCATTATGATGAACTATTGAGATCTTCTTCTTGGAATAATCCCCTTTGAATGTTATTTTCTCAATGTCTTTATACTTCAGAATTTTGGTGCATGTGATACATAAACTCAGGGTCAGTTTTCTAATTTCCTTTTCCCCCATAAATGATATCACATTTGCTATATAATAATGGATGAACTCTAAATATAATGGCAATACATTTTCATTTGATTTTGAGAATAATGAATGGACATCTTATAAATGGATGAAAGTTCTGTAAATTGCTTCAAAGCCTGCCTTTCCCTTAGTGGTTTATATCTGAATTGCTTAAAGTATGTTGGTTAGTATTTTTGTGAGAATCTTATATGTAACTGGAAAATGACTTATTGATCTAAAGTTCTGAAAGTGACTTTTGTTCCTTTCCTTAAACAAAACTATGATGATGACACAATTTGAGTTAATGTATTTTGGGGATGGTCATTCAATGAGACATCTCACATGTCAAAGGAAAATCTCAGCACTGCAACCAGAGCAATATCCTCATAGCTAAACCTCCACATAACTCAACTATTCCCCAAAATGTTACCATTTAAAAACATATCACAAATTTGTAGTTGTTGAATTGAATGTTAAAACATAGAAAGCACAAACTCCTATAAACCACAAGAGAGTCCTGCTATAAGACCAGCATAACTGGATTTACTGTGCCTAAAGATCTACCAGCTGTGGGAACATGGCTATAGAACTAACTTGTCTATGTTACCCTGGGTAATTTTAGATGAATAATGGTGAATAAATTACTAATGAATTCATTACTTACATTTGCTGAAAGCACATTCAAATGTTGGCTTGACAGATGTTTGTCAGATATTTGTCTATTTGCATGTCAGCTGATGGCTTTTTAAAAAAATGTTTTCTGCCTGTCAGACACAAAATCTCTATAACCAACATGGAAGTAACATGAATACATTAATGAGACTACTGTAAAGAAAGCAAAATGAAGGTAAAAGTGTTAAATTAAATTAGCTGAGCCATACTAGAACCTGCTCAGATAAGCATTTACCATACAGGTCAGTTCTTGGTGGAAGCCTGGGAAGGAACACAGTGACAAACACTGGGAAAACATATAGAGACTTAAGTTACATTGCACAGAAAAACCATGTAACAGCAGTCACGACTGCCTGATGGTGGCAGTACCTCCATCTCCCCCGACTTCTATGCAGAAAGTTGTTTTCTGCTATCATAATATCATAAACCGCTATGAGTCGCCTTAGGGCTGAGAATGGCGGTATACAAATGAAGTAAATAAATAAATAAAAGTTGATAGTGAGATCACTGATTTAATAGATATTTTGAAACAGTTGTGAAAAGAAACATCTGTTAAGAATCAGGGTTCATTATTGCTTTTGCAAAATGCAACAGTGCATTTTGAAATACTATAATATAAAAAACGTCTTAAATTATAATTTCCTGCCAATGAATAATATCAACAAAAACCACTCAGAGAAACAGGGTTGACTCATGACTCTTTAACTGCAGCATTTAATTTGAATATGTGTTTAATTAAAATATAACTTGTTAATTTATTAGCCTTGGGTTATTACTGTGATACAATTTTCAAGTATCTAATATGTCCTCTAGCACATAATTTATTTCATTACTCTAAAGTGGTTTTAGTGATTATTCCTTAAATTGTTGCAAGCACATTTTCATGTATGAAGGAAATCAAAAGGGAAAAGCTATAAGAATCCAGACACTTTGCTATTTAAGCATGCTGAAATATTAACAGATGGACATACAGTTTTTGGCAAGCAAATGTTGGCCTTTGAATGAGATTATCTTAAACACCACAATTTTCCCTCCACAATATTGCAGTTTGATACAATAGTGAACTCATCCTCCGAGTACATTACTTTATATACTCAAAACGGCATCATTCGCACACACAAATTGGGAATTCACAGTAAACTTGGGAGGCCCAAGGCTTGCAACAATACCTCAACAATCTGCTGGGACGTACACACTTACACCATAAGGACTGAGCATCCTTTGTTGTGACAGAATAGTGTCTATTGATGGTGCTGGAAAACTTGAGGAGTGGGAAATGAAGTATCTAAGAAAATGGGATTAGCTGGCTGGAACCCTGGACACAAACACTTGTTTTGGGTTTCTTTTCATTTCTAGATTCTAGAGCAGGCATGAGTGAACTTTTTGGAAAAGGGGCTGCATGTCGGGCAGGGCAGAACTGAGTGTGCTAAGGGTTGGCACAGGAGGAAGGCAGAGGGCAGTTGGCAGGGAGGGGGAGGTTAGGAGGGAGGCTGGCACAGAAGGGAGGGGGACAGCTTGGCACTTGGCTGTGTGTGGCTCTTGGGAAAGTCAAGCACAGTCATGTGAACTTCTGGCATGATCTCAGCAGCCGCATGTCTCCCTCGGCCATCCTTTTGACATAAGGACAAGGCACCTCTCTGCATCCTTATGCCTAGAGGAGGGGGAAGATACGCAGCTGCTGAGAGTCTTCCAAAGGTCTCCCAGAAGCTGCGTGTCTGCCTCCCCAATCCTTATTTTGAGTGAACAGAGTAAAAGAGGAGGGATAGAGGTAAGCGCCCAAGGGGCTGCATCCTGCCCGTGAGCCTTACTTTGCCCATACCTGTTCTAGAGAATACTCAGGAAGATTAAATACCAAGAAAAAATTGGTATGATGTCTGCCAATGAAAGTCTTGTTATAATTCCTTCAATGCAGACAAACACATGGATATAACAATTCAACAGATATAATACTGCCTTGAAGTAAAAAAAAGGTAGAAACTTTGCCTCTAGAATCTTGCGTTCTATTTTCAACTATAACTTCCTTTGTCCTCTCAGCTCCCTCAAACTCAACTTAGCTCTTCCCTTTGGCCAACTGCTTGTTGCTATTACAAGTCTTCCCTATCTCTATGTCTTCTTTCCTCTACTGCTGATCAGTTACCAGTCCCAGTTCAGGGTGCAGGTTATGACCTACAAAGGCCTAAATAGTTCAGGCTCTGCCTCTCTTTGTGATCGCATCTCCCCCATGAACTGGTGCGGGCTCTGTGATCGGCCAAGGAGGCCCTCTCCTCACTTAAAGTGCTGAACAGAGTACTATGTAACAGTCTAGGGAAAGGTCCTAGGGACTAATCATTCTCAAAAACCTACTGGAACATCCAGGTTTTCAGGTCCCTATGAAATGAGGACAGAAAGGCCCCTAGTATCTTCTTGGTATCTCAAAAATAGCATGGGTGACTTTCTTATGCCAGCTGTCTTCTGGATGTAAAATGCCAGAACTCTGTGCACATCAAGGTGTAATGACTGTTCTAGCTGTGTTGTTGGTTTTTGAAAGAAGTCCAGCAAAGCTATGTCCTACAACATATGAAAAGAAGATGCCACCTTAGGAAGAAAAGCAATGTCCATGTGCAAGATGATATTTCCTTGTGGAAACAGGTAATAATAATCATCTACTCGCAGAGCACATAACTCACTAGCCCTGCTTGCTGATGTGATTGCTACTAGGAAGACAATTTTCCAGGATACATAACAATGGTTGCAAGAGGCTCAAAGAAAGACCTATTCAACCCTGAAAGAACTAAATTCCAGGATGCAACTGGCAGCTCAGTCGACATCTAAGATTTCTGTACCCTGGGAGAAAAAGCTTCACCAAAGGATCAGTGAAGCAAGAGGGAAGTCTGGCTTTCTTCCTGTAAAAGGAATAGCTGCAAGATAATGTTTGAGTGGTGACAGAGAAAGGTTGGCATCCAAAAGTGAAACAAGAAAATCCAAAAGAAGTGCTGTAGGAACAGTGAATGGGTCAGCCCCTCGTTGCTTCAAGAAAGTGATAAAGTGCTTCCTTTTATATTGAGATGAGAGCTTGGTAGATGATCTTTGTGCTGCTTCCAAAATCACCTTTACTGTCACTAAGAGAGAGGTGTTTGAATCCTCCAATCAGTTAGACAAGAGTAGAGCAGGTCCGGGTGCAGGACCTGTCCACCCTTCACTGTCAGGAAGTTGGTCCACTCTGCTGCTGTCCAGGTGGACATACTCTCCGTCCTAGGCTGTTACACACCAGAGCTGAAGATGCACCTTTGAACCCAAAACCACACTAGAGTTCTTATAAGCAAAGCACTTTATTGAAGATTAATATAGCTTTAGCCAAAATGATAAAAGACTTCTAAAAAGGTAATAGTAAAATGTCAACAAAACAGTCATTTGAACGAAGTAAGTAATCCAGTCAGCATGAAAATCAGGAAGCAGGAATGTCTCAAAGTCCAGTACACAAATCCACAGGAACTAGAGACTGTAAGTCCAAAATAGTCCAAGAAGTCAAAGTCCCACAAAGATACAGGATCAAACATGAACAATTACATCCAAAGGCATGGATCCAAGGCAGGAAGCATACAGGAGTCTCATCAGAAACAGGAAGGCATGAATACAAGGCATGGAGCATAAGACATGGTTGCACTTCAAATCCAAACGTTGGTCTCACTAAAGATTACAGTTTCACATGTCCTATATTTATTCACAAAGCCATGGCAAAAGCATTCCATTTCCCTTAGGAAACCTCTCCCTGACCCCTCTTCTCTCTCAATCTTTTGGATCGCCTCCTCCCTATTTCCAGATGGTGATGTTGATATATCTGACTCCTTCTGTCAAAGAGTGTCTCCCTCGGTTTGCCAATTACTGCATTCCTTTCACATTCCAACCTTGACTGCTCAAAAGTTCCCTCACCCTTCTTGTCTGCCTGCACAAAAGCATATTTGGCCTGCTGGCTAACTCTCCCAGAATCCTTAGTTTCAATCTGGCTAACAGCACTCTCTGGACCAACATCCCCATTTCCAAACCCCTGAGAGTAAGCAGAAACTTGATCATTTAACTCAGGCATTGAAACCTCTGCAGACTCAGACACTAAATCCTCTGCAGAACCTTGATCATTTTCCTCAGGAGCCTGAGGCAAAGAAACAAATACAGGCAGAACCCCTACATAGGCCTCCAATAGGGGGCAAACAAAGGTTGCTGAGGCCACCATGGGGTGATTGTTATAAAATCAGCTTCCTCCCTTTGGATATTTGAGACAACCTTTGTGAGAAGGGGGATTGGCGGGAATACATAGAAGAACCCCTGACACCATGTGAAAAGGAAGGCATCCTGAGGCATCCCCAGTGTTTGTTCCACCACTGTCATTCACAATAAAGTGGACATTTCGCATTGTTTGCCACCACAAACAGGTCTGGTTTTCTCCATCAAGTGAATGGTAGGAGGTCCTGCTTAGGTGGTTAGCCAAGGGGTTCTCTTTCCCCGGCACATATACTGCTAACAGATGGATTTTCCTGGCCATGGACCACTGCCACATTTGGAGGGCAGAGACAAAAAGGCTCGTGACTGAGTGCCTCCCTGTTTGTTGATGTAAAATGTAGTGTTGCCTATGTGTATCTACACAGTATCTCCTTGAACTAGTTGCTGGAAAGCTTTGAGGGTTTCCCAAATTGCTATCATTTCCAAAAAGTTGATATGGCGCATATATTCACCTGCTCAGTAAAGCGACTGCCTTACCCCGGGAGGAATGGTGACTATGGTTCGTGTGTCGTCCTGGGAAGGGCAGAATGACCACAGAAACTAGGCCTGCAGCAGCCACATCCTCAACCTTGTCATTGGTGTGACCACCATGATAGATACTATGTGTCCTAAAACGGACTGCATGTTCTTTGCCATCAAATCCATTCCCTACAGTGCTTGTCGGACAGATGGCAACAAAGCCTGAAACAATCTTCCAGAACATAGACCCTCTGGTTCACTGAATGCAACATGGCCCCAATGTAGGTGGGGGCTAAATTACACTAAGAAGGGTATATGGAAATAGCTACTACCCAAAGGTTTAGGGTCGAACACTAATCTACTATACAACACCAGATGACTGTAAATATGCTTTAATGTACATTTCAAATACAATAATATAGATACAGCATAGGACTGTCATTTCTAGTTAAAACATTTCTATAAGCACTAGCTCCTATGCTTTGAGAGGAAGGTATCAATTGAGGCCTGGCTAAGATTAAAAGATTAAGATTAAAAGGATCTGAAAACTCATTCTTCCACTCAAAGTGTCACATCAGAAGAGACATAGCATTTCACCAACCCAAATGAAAACATCAAAACAGGCATTGATTTTTCTGATGGTCACATTGTCGATTTGATTTGGTTTGTTACCTGCCAAACCACTTTCTCGCTTTATAGTCCTTGAATAAAACAAAGAGGGGGAAGGATTGCTGATAAGACAGAGATTGAGCCATTCATTATGCTTCTAATTGGGACAAGACTTTGGATTCACCTCCAAGGCAGAATCGAAAAATTTATCAAAGCACTGTGGGTGGCACAGAACAAAAAAATCACTTCCTGACAAGTAGCATCCAGCTCTTTTAAGACTGATGCTTCTGTCTGCAGTTTCAAGATTAGAGTGCAACAGGAGCAAACACTTGTAGATGGCAACCTTTTAGCTGTGAAGAAATGGGCTATCAGATCTGAAGCACACTGTGATAACAAGATGTCTCCCCAATGTTTCCGTTTACCTGCCAGGCAACCTCCCTTTTTGGAGACAAAAGTCGTTGTTTTAACTAAAAGAGGAGGGGCCATTTGTTTTCCTCCTGGCTGCCAATGTACTACATTCTGAAGCTTACAACACTGCGTGTTCCCCTTGGGTCTATAGTAATGTGAATTGTCTTTATTCAAGTGCCTAACAAATCATTGTCACAGAGCAGTAGCCGACCTTTCTTTTCAATCTATGCACTTTTCCGGAGTTATAAATCAGTTGACTTTCAAGCTCGATGAGATGGCATATGCCCTGGTTTGAAGAACAGATGGAAGCTTGGGGGTAAATTGTTTCTGCAGGCTTGCTACAAGCAGCACAGCTCCATAAAAGTGAACCATTCGCACTAATTTCTCACATAAATTATACAAGCAGAGAGCACAAGCCCATTCAGCAGAAAAAAATCTTTCATCTAATTTTCAGAGGTCATTTAACAAATTTAAATCAAAGTTATTTCTGATAGTTGAGTAGGTTTTCAGTCTATACAGTTTCCAAAAAAATTACAATGTGCATCAAACAAAAGTATGGCTTTTAAATGTACATAGAAGACATAAAATATAATGTTTGCTTCTAAAATGCTCCTTTGTTTAGTTTGTCAAGTAACAAAACAGACAAATTAATAATTGAGACATTAATGTTCTTTGCTACAAAAATCAAATAATCTATCATTTCTCTTTAGAGGGTTTTTTAAAAAAAATAGTAGTGTGGGTCTGTTATAAAAGAAAAAGAAATCTAGGGCATTTCCAAGGCAACATCCTTTATTCTTTAGGAACAACAAATTATACAGATGTTAAATCAATGCACATGTCACTATTTTACCAAGCAGGATTCTTTACTCAAAGTGGTAAGAAAGACATTTCTTCAAATGCTTTACACTGCAATTATGAAAACAATGGTAAGAAGTGTAATTGTGTTACAATCAGATGGAATCATTAATACAGAAACATTTATGAACCTCAAATACCAAAATCAAATCTGATACAAGTGAATGCAAGCTTAGCATCCCAAATGCAAAATGCTTGGAACCAGAAGTATTTTGAATTTTTAAAATATTTTGGAATATCTGCATATATGCACACAATAAGCTATTTTGGAGATGTGATGCAAGTGTGAACAAGAATTTCATTTATGTTTCATATGCATCTTATATGCCTGAAAGTAATTACAATCATATATTTTTTTAAAAAAATTGGTGCACAAAACAAAGCTTGTGTACATAAAGCCACCAGAAAGCAAAGTTGTCACTATCTCAGTCACCCATGTGGACAGTTCCAGATTTTGGAGTGTTTTGGATTTCTAGATAAGGGATGCTCAATCTAGGCAGTTATTAAGATGGTGAGCTTTTCTCCCCAAAATATTTGCTCAAGTCATTAGTGTCAAACATAGGTAGCCAAATAATTACTTTGAATCCTGTGGTTAATATAGAATTTTAAAAGTTATATCCATTTGGTTATATTACTCCATCTTTCATTCCTCAAATGATACTGACCATGATGTATGCAGTTACTATCTCTTCCCGTCTTAATAACTGCCTAGAGTTTGAAATTATTATTATTATTATTATTATTATTATTATTATTATTATTTCAAATACTTGTACCCTGACCTTCTCAACCCCCGGGGGGGGGGCACTCAGGGCGACTGACCACTGGCAACAATGTGATGCCCACACATACAAGCAACACAGTATAACAACATGAAACATTAGTTAAAACATTAAGTTAAAAATATCCATTTAAAACATTATTACCAACAATCTAGCCACATCCAAATCCGATTCAGCATCCAGAGACCCAGTCCAAAGCCTGTCCATTATCAGTTCACATGAAGCATTGTGATTGCTGTTAAGCCATGATTTCAGCTTTTTCTTAAAGGAAAGGGGAGATTGAACCGACATAATTTCCCTGGGGAGTGTATTCCACAGACGGGGGGGGGGGGGGGGGGGCAACACCGAGAAGGCCCCGTCTCTCATTTCCGTCAGACACATTTGCAAGGAAGGCGGGATTGAGAGCAGGGTCTCCCTGGATGATCTTAGGCTAAATTAATCCTTTATATTTCTATAGCTTTTTATTTTTTTGTTTTCTTATTTAAATAATAGAGCACAATAAAACAGAAAAAATCATTTTATCTGGAATGAGTGAAGTAGTAACTACAGAATGGAATGCAAATTTATAAACAGAAGCAAAAAAACTATGGACAAAGTCCTGGTTCATTCCTACATCGGTAGTCAATGCTTGCAAGATCCATGTCTGTTTTAGACAATACACATGATCCCACTCTGTTATTAGCCACAAGGAAAAAAACACATCACTCTGCGGACACAATTGGAGCTTTTCTCTTGAGAGAAATTGTACTGTGGCAAGATGGATAGGATTTTTGACAAGAGCACGGTAGCCTATGAAAACCCTTCTCACCCAGAGAGATCCCAATAAAAACCTGGCCTCCCAATACCTGCCGGTTTTTAAAATCTATATATATAATAAAGAAGAGTGTTTGTATGGGAAGGACAGAGGTGCGGAGGGCGGAAGGGGTATGTGCCAGCGTTCTGATTGGCTGCCGCTGTGGTGCTATTTGCATATGGTCTCTGATTGGGCAGCTTCAATAGGAGCCCCTGGTGGAGAAGAGGGCTCATGGCAGAAACGGGGCATGACAGAAGGAAATTTGCATATGGTCTCTGATTGGCCAGCCTCAAATCCAACATTCTGAGATGAGAAAGAGAGGAAAGGAAAGGCCAGAGGGGGCTGGGTCAGAACACTCCCAATACAGACCGAAATAGGCACACAGAGCCCCCATCACCCACTCTACATCCTACTGCAGTTTGGAGGAGTATGAACCATGGATGATGGGACTTGCAGTACCACCACTCACATTCTGAGACCGCTGTTAACCTTATCCAATGACTGATCAGGACCAAACTTCGCACATAGACCTCTCATGACCCACTTTACGTCCTGGTGTGGTTTGGCCGGGGATGGACCGTGGATTATGGGACTTGCAGTACAATTGCTCAATTCTTCAGACTACTGCAACCCTCATCCAATTACCAATAAATGCCAAACTTGGCACACTGAGTCTCCATGACGCACTCTACATCCAGGTACAGTTTGAAGGAGGATGCACCATGGACGATGGGACTTGCAATACCTGCACTCCCTTCCTAAGACCATAACTGCCAACAATGATGGATCAGGACCACAATTTACACAGAGAGCCCGCATAACTCACTCTACATCTTGGTGCGGTTTGGAAGAATTTGACAATGGATGATGGGACTTGCAGTCATTTCACTCACTTCCTGAGACCACTGAGACCCTCGCCAATGACTCATCAAGACTAAACTTGGCACATGGAGCTTCAATGACCCACTCTACATCCTGGAGCAGTTTGGAGGACGACAGACCATGGATGATGGGACTTCAAGTACCTCCACTCCCCAAGACTGCTGCAAAACTCATCTAATGACCAATCAAGACCAAAGTTGGCACACAGAGCCCCCATGACCCACTCTACATCCTGCTGCAGTTTTGGAGAAGGGTGGACCATGGATGATGGAACTTCCAGTACCTTCACTCACATTCTGAGACCTCTGAAAACCTCATCCAATGACGGATCAACACCAAACTTGGCACATAGACCTCTCATGACCCACTTTACGTCCTGGTGTTATTTGGAAAACTTTGGAGATGGATGATGGGACTTGCAGTACCTTTGCTCACTTCCTGAGACCACTGAGACCCTCGCCAATGACTAATCAAGACTAAACTTGGCACATGGAGCTCCAATGACCCACTCTACATCCTGCTGCAGTTTGGAGGAGGACAGACCATGGATGATGGGACTTCAAGTACCTCCACTCCCTTCCAAAGATTGCTGCAACCCTCTTCTAATGACCAATCAAGACCACACTTGGCACACAGAGCCCCCATGATCCACTCTACATCCTGCTGCAATTTGAAAGGGGATAGACTTTGGATGATGGGACTTGCAGTACACTTACTGACACCACTGCCACCCTCATCTAATGACTGATAAAGACCAAACTTGGCACACAGAGCCCCCATGACCCACTCTATATCCTGCTGCTGTTTGTAGGAGGATGGGCCATGGATGATGGGACTTCAAGTACCTTCACTCACTTCCTGAAAATAATGCAGCCGTTATCCAAAGACCAATAAAGACCAAACTTGGCATACAGAACCACCATTACCCACTTTCTCTAATAACCCGGGCAACGCCGGGTCCCCAAGCTAGTAAATAAATAAATAACAGGACTCCCCAGTGATTTGTTTAGTGTTCCATTTAATTTGGACCACAGTTTCTTAATTAAAAATGTGTTTATGATTAATCTATGCATGGCAAACTGCAACAATCAGAAATCTCACTGCTCTACATTATAAAAATAATTTTAATGCGTAAAAAAAGGCAGAAAGAGAGGAAAAGCCCTTTACTAGGACCAACCAATATTTACATAATATATTTTATCCTAATGGCTGTTTTAGTGCACAAATACACACACACACGTGTATGTGTTTGTTTGTTTGTTCATACAAGATGTCAGTTCTAAACAAACAACAAATAATCAGTGGAACTCTTGCATTGTATTTCTAGATTTAAAAAAGTAGCAGCAAAATTTCTTTTAAGCATCTTATTCTTGTTGTGTTATAGTTTTGTACCTCTGTCCAATTCCAACTGGATGGCCTCCCATGAGAGTCTTCCTCCAGGGGCAAACCAAGAATGGGCAACTTGGAAGTCCCTGAACAGCCTCAGAAGTAGAGTGGGCAGAGCAAAAGACAACCTGGAAAAATGGCACTACCTAAAAGAATCCCACACCTTGTGTGACTGTGGAGCAAAACAGACAACTCCGTATTGTATGCTTGTCCACTATGCCCTGCCTCATGTACAGAGGAAGAATTGTTGGAGGCTATAGACAATGCCATTGCTGTTGCCTGTTTTTGGTCAAAAGATATTTAGCCGCCTGCACTCCTTCTGTTTTTATCAGTTTTATACTAATTTATGCAGTGCTTTAATATAAAAATAATAATGACCTCTGTGGATCAGTCTCTAAGCAAATGCTACCACTGATTATGCAGAGTACTTGTGTGTGTGTGTGTGTTCTTTTTAGATCTGCTTAAACTCTTCATACAATATATTGTACTGTTTAGGAGCCTGTTTTACAAACTCTTATGCTTTATCTCTACCTAGCTCAGGCCACAATGGCACTATTCAATAATTCACAATTTTATTGTGATCTCACGAGATGCTGGATCTAAATCCAACTTCTCTGTGGGATTTAGAAAACCACCTCCTCTCTGAGAGTATCCTACAAACAAAACTGCAAAGGAACATGGGAGGGATGATGAAATAAAACAATAAAATTATTGTCAGAAAATAGTCTTCAACATTTCCCCCTCCCCAACATCTGTTCTTGTGGTTAGTATGCTGCACAGATGTCTTCACTGTGTCTGGTTGTGATTCCAAGGTTGTGCCAGTCAGTTTTCATATGATATTATTTCTAGCACTCACTTTTTGTTTGATAGTCAAGCAGTGCTTCTTCTAAGTCAGAGCATGGTCCAGGGTAACTCCCAAGTGTTAGGGTGTGTTGCAATGCTCCAGTAGGATTCCTTCCCAGATAATCCTCAGAGCTCAAGATGCTTCTCTGTTTTTAAGGTGAAAATGGACTAGATGAGGGCTAACAAGTTGAAATTAAATCCAGACTTGACAGAGGTACTCCTGGTCAGTCAGAAGGAAGATCAGGGTAAAGGGGTACAGCCGGTGCTGGATGGGGCTACACTTCCCCTGAAGACACAGGTTTGCAGCTTGTGGATGATCCTGGATTCATCGCTGACCCTGGAACCTCAGGTGTTGGTGGTGGCCAGGAGTGCCTTCGCACAGTTAAAACTTGTGCAACACCTGTGCTCATACCTTGAAATGCCAGATTTGGCCATGGTAGTCTACACCTCAGTCACATCCTGTCTGGACTACTGCTACACTCTCTGCAGGGGGCTCACTTTGAAGATAGTTCGGAAGCTTCAACTAGTTCAGACATCGACAACCAGGTTACTAACTGGATCATCGTCTAGGGAGAGAACTACTTCTTTGTTGTGGCAGTTACACTGGCTGCCAGTCCCCTTCCGGGATAAATACAAAGTGCTAGTTATTATCTATAAAGCCCTAAACAGTTCAGGCTCAGGCTATTTAACTAACTACATCTCCTCATTGGCACACTGTCAGTGGAGGAGGCCCTTCTCTCGGTCCAATCCCTGTCTCAAGCACGGTTGGTGAGGATGATAGTTTGCCCCCTGCCTCTGGAACTCCCTCCCTAAAGAAATAAAAACAGCCCCCTCTCTCCTCTCCTTTAAAAAATGTTTAAAAACCCATATCTGCAGCTTAATTTATGGAGAGGAGGAGGATTAGAACATCTTAATATATAACCTCGTTACTGGAAATCCACTCTGGTGCTGTCTGTCTGCTGTTGATCATTATTACATTATTTTATATAACATCACTCATCATCATTTCATACCTTTAATGCACTTTAATTATCTGAATTTTTCCTGATGTAGATGTAGATGAGGCTTATATATTTTAATGATTCTTTGGTTAGTCATTTAAGTTTATAAGTTTATATTGATACTATTTATTTTTTGTTTTGATCTGTTTTGTTTTTTCATTACGGCATTGAACATTTGCCACTTTTGTTCTGGAAACTGCCCCGAGTCCCCTTGAGGAGATAGGGTGGGTTACAAATAAAGTATATTTATTATTTATTTATCTATCCCTTGGTCTCAGAGTTGAGCTCAGAAATTTCAGGGCCAACCAATCCTAGTTATAGGATGAACCTGAGCAAGAATACGTACACATGTGGAGTTTCATTTTGTTTGGAAAATGAATAAAAGAACTGACCTAAATAAATCACAAAATCGCTACCGCTTTCTAGAAAATGAATTTGCGTGTATGTTTTAGCACTAAGATTAGGATGCTTAGATAAGATTTACAGGGACAATGATTTTTTAAAGCAAGCTAAAAGTTAGGTAAAATGTGCTAGGAACATAGACATTTAATTAGAAAGTGTCAATGGTTTATTCATGACATAAAATGCTGGATTTTTGTTTGAGTAGTTTTAAAATTCTTTTCCTTTGGAAGCAAAATTCATAAATAAACTGTAAAGTAATATTGGGAAGTAAGAATCTAGGATTCCATAAATAGCGATTTAATTGATCACTCACTAAAGTACTTACCATTTAAAAAAATGATGAGAAGCACTTTAGATTGAACTAAATGGAAGAATATGGACTTTGGCACTAAAATAAATGCTCTGTTTAAACCATAACTGGCCAGTTGGATAATATATTCTTGCACATCAATAAGAGCTTGGAATGATGCCGGGATTCCCTCCTTTCCTTGACTGTAAATGGTCTGCTGAATCAGCACAGAATGAGGTGTTAACATAGAGGAGCATTTGCCTTTTCTCAGAATCAAAGCTATCAGTCTCTCACCACCCTGAGTGAAAAGACTGCATAGCCTAGCTATTGTTCTAGTTAGCACGTGTTGCATTCATGTTTATCCCTTTACAAACATTTCTACATGACAGATTATAGTAGAAAACACACCTGAGAAAAACTTGAGCATCTTTCCTCATCTTGGCTTGATTTAATCCCTGCTTTTCCAGTTCAGTCTCCAAGTGCTATTTACTGATGTCTTACATTGCATTTTGTTTTGTTTTTAATGTTTTACTTGCTTTTTTTTAAAAAAAGTATTGTTTATTTGAATATTACTCTAGTTAGCCATTTCAAAAAGTCAGGGTATACATTTAATAAATACATCCTACTTATACATAAGAATGCTCACATATTGTTTTTCAGACAAAGGAACTACTTTTAGAATCAGTTGTATGGGGATACTGACAGTTATCATTTCACAATTATTTTTATCATTACTATAACAAGACAACATAGAATGATGATTTTATATTACTTTTAAACAAATACTGAAAATGCATAACAAATGTATATGTGAGCAAAATATATATATTGAAGCAATTTTTTGTCATATACATCACCATTTGACATTGTTTTATGTTATACTTCTGCACCAAATATCAGAGAAATTACCAAGTGAAGAGGATATGATGGCCTTGGGCAGCCAATAGAAGCCAAGAAGAACATATATATATATACATACATACACATATACAGCCAGTCCCCGACTTATGAACATCTGACTTACAAACAACTCATAGTTACGAACTGGCCCTTCCCCTCCCACTATAGCATGAAATCTTAGCATTAAGCCAAAGCGTGTCTGTATCTCTCCACCCACCCTTCCTTTTTCTTCCTGTTGATACTTTCCAAACACCTTTCCCCTTTTCTTCCTATTGATCTCTCCAAACCCTGTTTCTCCTCTCTTCCTATGGATCTCTCGAAATCTCTTTTCTTCCCACCAATCTCTCCAAACTCTATTTCCCTTTTCTTCCCATTGATCCCTCCAAACCCCTTTTCCCTGTTCTTCCTATCGATCTCTCCAAATCTCTTTCTCCTCTTTCTTCCTGAGAATATCTCCAACCCCCTTTTCTTCCTACAGATCTCTCCAAATGCCTTCTTCCTTTTCCTCCAATTGATCTCTCCAACCTCCTTTTCCCCTTTCTTCCTATTGATCTCTCCACCCCTTTTTCTTTTTATTCCTATCGATATCCCCTTTGTCTTCCCTCCACCTCTCATTTCCTTCACGTCTGACACCACTTTTAATTGCCGAGGCTCAGTGCTATGCAATTCTGGTATTTGTAGTTTGGTGAGGCAGCAGCCTTTTTGGCAGAAAAGTCTAAATAACTTGTAAAACTACAGCTCCCAGAATCCCATTGCAATGAACCAAGGCAGTTAAAGTGGTGTCATAGTACATTCATTCCACAATGTAAGCACACTCCAAGGAAGTTGGAGCAGGAGAGGCTCCTTAAAAGAAGGGTTATCTATTTTTATGGTTTTTCTTTCCATTGCTTGGAAGCTTTGGTGGGTTTTTTTTTAAGGATTCTAATCACACAGAAACTATAATGTGCACCTTTTTTGATCAATTGTCAGAGAGTGTGCTTTTTGTTCAATCTGTTCTGACTTACAAACAAACCTACAGACCCCTATCTTGTTTGTAACTTGTTGACTGCCCGTATATGCATAAAAATAGTTATGTGAGGTCTATCATTTCTATGATACAGGTAGCACCATTATTATCTCCCAACACCATGAAAAAGAATGCACTTTTGCAAAACCATATGTTTTCCCAGGCAACAAGTCATTGCTCTTAAAGTAATGAGATGTTGAAAAGATAGTATGCAAACAAGTACCCTGAATCCATTTCTGACAAATCACCACCCTAAAGCAAGCCTATAACAAGGCTTCCTTGGTATATTATGTTTGAGGAGGCTTTGCCATTACCTTCTTCTGAGGCTGAGAGAATATGACTTGTACAGGATCATCCTGTGGGTTTCCATGGCTAAGTAGGGATTTAAACCCTAGAGTTCTAGTCTTACATTGAAACCATTACTCAACAATGGCTCTCGGAAGCAAGCACACATTTCTACCTCATTGACTTTTCTTTCTGGAAAAGATCTGAGGTTGACATAATGTTCTTTTTTTTTTTAAATATGTGTTTATTTGCGTTATTTACTCTTGAGAAAGTGGATTTGAACAAAAGACAGTACAAACAAACAGTACAAACAAATGTACGGTACAGACAGGCATACAAACAACTAGACAAACATTTGAACATTTAACCACCACAACATTTACCGTTACCAACATATATTCCCCCCAGTGAGTTTAAAAAGACTTCCAAGTTTTATTGGTCAGGCTCTGGGAATTATTCTGTACTAATATCCCTTTTTATTTTCCCTTGTTTGAATTGGTAATCACCCCTTCGCCAGCTTCGCGCTGTAGTACCTTCGAGCTTCTTTAATGTAGAGAACTGATATATATTTCTTCGTATTGTCCTTTTATGTATTCTAGAAAGCTCTCCCAGTTGGTTTTCGGAGATTTGGCTATGCTCTGCGACATTTTTTGAGTTAAAATATCCATATTCATAATATCCCACATTTTCAGTAACCATTGCTCCACTGTTGGTGTTTCCTTAGATTTCCATATTCTGGCTGCCACTGTTCGTGCGGCAGTGGTAAAGTAAAAAAAAAGTTTTTCTGAGTTTCTATCTTTAATGGAATCAGTGATTCCCAACAGCATTACCTCCGGTTTTAGTTCTATCTTTTCGTTTAGAATTGCTTCCATTATTTTTTTAACTTCTCGCCAGAAAGGCTTGATCTTCTTACATTTCCACCACATGTGGATATAGTTACCTTTTTGTTTCTCACATCGCCAGCATATATTTCTAATTCTACCTCTACTGAACTTGGATATTTTGTCGGGCGTAAGGTACCATCTGTAAAAGGATTTGTACCAGTTCTCTTTCATTTCTACTGCATAAGTATATTTTATTTTTTTAAGCCAAACATCCTCCCATTCTGACATATGGATTGATCTTCCTGCATCTCTTGACCAGTGTATCATGACCCCTTTTACTTGTTCTGTTTCAGTAGCCCACATTAGCAATTGTTGGTAAATTTTTTTAATTAACTTCTTTTCCGATTTCATTATCTTATCCCAGAATGTCTCTTTGGTTTGGAATCCTCTTTTCGAGTCTATCCTAAAGTTTTCTAATATTTGCTGGTACTGAAACCATGAAATGGTTTGATCTATTTGTTTCAGTTCCTCCTGGGTTTTCAATTTGGTTTCTTGCGAGTTTGTCTTTAGTAATTGGGCGTACGTTAACCAATACTCTCTTGGTAGTTCTCTTAAGTGGAGTGCTTCGTTGGGAGCGAACCAGAGGGGGGTCTTGTTGTAGAATCTATCTTTATATCTGATCCAGACTTGCAAGAGGGAGGCTCTCGTTGGGTGATTTCTGAACTTTCTTTCCTTCTCCGCCTTTCCCCTCCACAGATATCCGTGCCATCCCTGTGAAAGGTCGAAGCCCTCCAAAGTCAATATTTTCCTTTTAGTCAACGTCATCCAATCTTTTGTCCAGCGTAGAGGTTGACATAATGTTCTTGATTAGAAAACATTGTTACTTTATGAATATTACCATCCCCAATATTGCCTAGAACCTGTGTCTCAGTAGTAAAATGGTATGTCAAATGGTATCAGTGGCTGTATGGAGTCATAAAAGTGACTGTGTTTTTTATAGGGAAAAGCTACAACCTTGTAAACAGAACATGAACATATACAAAACTTATTTCTAACACTTTTATCTCTCCCCCATTTCTTAAGATTGCCCCAAAATATGTCTGTAGCACTTGATATCTAGTGGGTGTTGGTGTACCATATTCATAAATGCCTTTTGAGGTACCAAACTATGTTCTCCAAAATGTCAAGATTAAAGCAGTGTAATCCCACTGTTTTCTAAACACTGAATGATTGATATTTATTTATTAGTTTTATTTGCTACAAGGGGCCCAAGACATAAAATTCATTCATTCCTTCTTCTCAGAACAATCTTGTGAAGCAGGTTAGGCTGAGAGACAATGACTGGCCCTTTCTCACCCAGAGAACACTCTGACAAAATAGGGATGTTCTCAAGATCTGGTCCAATATTCTAATAACTGAAAATCTTGCTTTTTAAGATTTTGAACACATCAAACAGTTACACAGGGCCATTTCCCTGGGCCAAATCACCCAGTTGATGGGCAAATGGATTCGACGGTGTCCACATGATGCAGAGTGTCCATTCGCCTTAACATGGGAGAAAACCACTTAAAGCAGCATAGAAAAAGTCACAGGATACTCCAGAAATTAAGGAGCTCATTTTGGGCTTTGGGAAGTGACTGCAGCTGCTTACACCACTATCCTGCTTTGCCTAGGGGATGACACATATCTTATTCAATTTCTTCTGGGCTTTGCAGTGTCCACTGGGTGCAAACATGGCAGTTTGATCAGTGCCTGGAGTGACATTAGCCAGAACAATGAAGCAGTTGGAGAAGGAAGGGGTGAAGGATGTTTTCCTCCTTATCCCACTTTCACATTACTTCATTATTTTGGCTATCATTATTATAGGTGTCAAGCAATGACCAGCACAATTTTCATGCCCAGTGGGCACTACAAATCCCAAAACAATGGGGACAAGATAAGGATGGTAGTACAGTTGCAGGTTCCAATACTGCTGGACCATGCAGATGCCATCCTGCCTCCAGGTTTCAATAGTTTCATATAATTATAAAAATTTCAGTAGGTCCATATCTAAACCTTAATAATAATAATATGAAAATAATTTTACAGATATTCTTGCAGAAATCTATTACATGCATTTTTGATGAAAAAAATACAGAGCTTCATCACCATCAAAGCAAATCTTTTACTGTTCTTATTGACATCAGACAGAAATGTCAACTGGACTACTGATCAAGCCTACAAGAAGCATTTGTTAGTTTTGACTGCAAACATGTAGGTAGACTGTAAATGTTTGATATGTTTGTTCTGTGCCAAGATAATTAATAATTTCATGATTACCAAAATATCAACATCATCTTTATCTTATTTTTTTTTTTGAACATTTATATCTCGTCCTTCTCAACCCCCGAGGGGGGGGGGGGGGCTGAGGGCGGCTTACAACTGGCAATCATTAGATGCCAACAAACAAACAATCACAGTACAAACAATTAACATTAAGTAAACCAAACAAGATTATAAAAATACATTAAAATATTGACCATTCAGTACTCAAACACAACCGAGCCTAAGTCCTCAAATCCAAATCGTAATCCAGAGGTCTAGTCCAAGGTCTATTCATTGAAAGTTCTTATAAGTCACTGCAGTTGCTGCTCAGTCAGCTGCTCGAATGTTTGGTCCCAAAGCAAAGATTTAAGCTTTTTTCTAAAGGAGAGGAGAGAGGGGTCACCCTGATTTCACTGGGTAGTGCATTCCATAGGCACACCAATAGTCTTATCTATTCACATTTTAATAAAACTCTGGTAGATCTAATTATAAATATTTCCAGCATTATCTACTAAAATGTCCAAAGAAGGAAGCATGTGGCCCCCAATGTCTCCTACCCATAATGGTTAATTCTTAGGAATAAACCCACACACACACTTTGTTTACAGATATGGTCAAATAATTAGCACATACACAAAAGAAAAGTCATTTCATAACAAAAAATAATTAAATAGAAAGAGCAGGTTAAAGATCAGCATTCATTTTTCAAATTAAATTTAAAAGCCTGCTCTAGTTACTTAAAAGATTGGCAAGTTTTACAAATAACATCACTGAGCCTTTTAGAGAGAAACACTGCTGCATTAGAATGAAGTCATTAGGCAATACATTTATTTTGAAGCCAATTAACCTTTTGTCAGAGATGTCGGAACCATAATGGTTTCAGCAGTGGAGGTCAGCCTCTAACAGGGGCACGTATGACAGCGATTACGCTGTCTGACATATGCTGCAGACTGGGAGTGCAGCCGTTGAATGAGAATCTGCCTTCGTTTGTATTCTGCTCTGCATTTCAAGGGAGCAGACAATCTTGACCTATCCATTTAGGTAATTAAAGCTTCCATTTGGAACTGTCCTGCAGGAAGGTGAAATTTGGGGGGAGATAAATGGCTGCTGCTCACTGTATCCAGCCACTTCCATCATTTGATGGACTGCCTGAAATAGGCTGGGTTGCCAGGTCCTCATAAAAATAGAGATGAATTGAGCCGGAGACAATTCTCTAAGGCAAAGCAACTCTGTCATCTTCCTTTTTGCAGTATATAATTTAATTGTTAGCCAAGGTAGATGGCTGACTCAGGAGGCCACTCTCTAACTGCTCCCCCACCATCTTCTATTTGCTAAGAAATTACTCCACTTTATTTACTTATAAGCCAACGTGTTTTGGCAATGAGGGATGTCACTTCAATAAGCACAGCTGGCTGTCACAGCTGCGCCCTGACTTACCTTCCAGGCTATTTTGTTTCCTTTTGTATCATGCTCAAGGGCAATTGGGAAGTCACCTCGTTCATAAAACTTGCGAAAGGCTGTGGGCTTTGTTGGTCTTTCTTTAAATGCTCCGGCAGCTGGGGGACCTTTCACCTAAGACAACATTAATAATAATAATAATTTTAAAACCCTTCATGCAAAATTTACTCATGTAAAGATTTTTAAAAAATAAATTAGTGATTAAATTCAAGTGCCATAGAGACCAGAATACTATGCTTTTCATACAATGGCACTGATAAACATGTTCCCTATAATATACTGCATTTGTACCTGGCTTTTATTTGATGGAGAAAAAAATATTTATAGGAAGCATAGATTATTTTAAAATATTTTTAAATATTTTATTTGTGGTTATATTACTTAATGTATAACAAGGGCAAGTACTACTTTATTTAATACAGTGTTACAATGAAAAGTGTTAGCCACCAAATGTAAAATGTATTTTATTGCTTAATTATCTTGTTAAAACAAAAAAATGATCATTATTCTGGCATTGGTTTGTATTCACTGATGAAGAACAATGGCTAAAATGACAAAATTCAAATTTTAGTCCCAACCATAGAAGACCCACCAAATTTAGCAGTTGAAACAGAGAAGACTTGATTAATGCACTGCAAAATATTAAGTCAACACTTGTTTTAATCTCATAGGTTCTCTAACCTTTTGTGTCCAAGTTAACACCAAGAGATCAAACAGATGTCAGCAAGACCTAAAGCCTGGCTCAAAGAAAACTTATAGAAATTAATGTGCTTTCCCCCTGTTCAGCAAACAGTACTTCCACTCCAAACTGTGCCACAGAGGCCAAAGAAGACCATTTATATTGACAGGGCACAGAAGATAATGGGCGGAGATCTCTAGGAAGTTTTGTAAATGAGTAAAAGCCAACAGATATGCTCTAAGAAAAATAATTAATAGTTATGATTTTATGATGCTTGTGGCAGTTAAGTGCATAGTATCTTATGATGGTATCATCCATTATTCATTAGAAAAAAGGAAGAAAAACAAGAGAAGAATGGTAAAATAAGAGGAAAGAATAAGGAAGATAACGGAAATTTGATTCTCAAGACTTATTTTGCATTTAAAATTTCTAAAATATCATGGTTACCTAGCAACATCATATGGTTTCACTCATCTTGCCACATAAATCAAAACAAGAATAACAACTTGCGACAGATCTAAAAGACAGTAAAAGCTACTTATAAATATACACATTCTGTAAGCCACCATTGTGCAAAGGAATAAATATCTCTTAATAACATTTATCCAGAAAAAGTAGTATAGAATTTAAAGTTTAATTTTTTTATCGCCAACATTATCAGTGGATAATTAGAATCAATGCAGATGTATTCCTAGAAGTATTTGATAATTTAAGACCTATATTTGCTCTGTTATAGAGAAGTATGAAATTTTCAAGAAGATAGCTCTTTTAAAAAATATTGTTCTGACAATAAGAGACATGGAAAACAAGAAGATACTTATAATAAAATAGATTTTAAAGCTGTGAGTTACTTGATCTCCTTAGTCAACTGGGACCATTTATTAGTAAACAAAATTTAATTGAAGTGCATTATAGATATATCTTTAAAATGAACAGAAGGAAGTTCAGAGAAGGCCAACAAATTGGTCTTTGAACATTGCAGAAAAAGAAAACTTAACCAAAGGATGTACATTTTATTTATTATCTCTTGCTCTTCTACTGAAGATACCAAGAGCAGCACATACTTATAAAACTGCCTAATACACAGATTTATAAAATATGACTTACTTATCAGTTACAAAACGGGGGACAGAAGAACAATAACAGAGAAATGCTTGTGAAGCAAGATGAATGATAATTATTACTATTATTTTTACTATTCAACTCATACAATTTCCCTCTATTGACATGATTTATCTGAATCAGCCATTTAAGGTGATCTATCATGTGCAGATATATCTGGTTGAGGTTTAGAGAATAGATGTCAGATAGGTAATTAGGTTCCTACCCTCCTAAGAATTAATAGAAAATAATGAAAGTAGAATAAGTTGACACAGAAGTAAGCCCCACTTAATTACACAGACGTTGCTTCCAGGTCCATGTGTCTCACATAAATGATAATAAGGCTTATTAGAACACTATGACTTGGATAATAACATTTTAAAGTCTGTTTAATCTATTTGTAGCTCAGAAGTGAACAATAGCTGTCATCCATACATCCATACAAGTTGTTGTTGTTGTTCATTTATTCAATTGTTTCCGACTCTTCGTGACCTCATGGACCAGCCCATGCCAGACTCCCTGTCAGCCATCACTACCCCCAGCTCCTTCAAGGTCAATCCAGTCCCTTCAAGGATCCCATCCATCCATCTTGCCCTTGGTTGGCCCCTCTTCCTTTTTCCTTCCATTTTCCCCAGCATAATTGTCCTCTCTAAGCTTTCCTGTCTTCTCATTATGTGGCCAAAGTACTTCATCTTTGCCTCTACTATCCTTCCCTCCAATGAGCAGCCGGGCTTTATTTCCTGAAGTATGGACTAATTGGATCTTCTTGCAGTCCAAGGCACTCTCAGAACTTTCCTCCAGCACCACAGTTCAAAAGCATCTGCCTTCCTTCGCTCAGCCTTCCTTATGGTCCAGCTCTCACATCCGTAGGTGACTATGGGGAATACCATTGCTTTAACTATGCAGATCTTCGTTGCCAGTGTGATGTCTCTACTCTTCACAATTTTATCGAGATTGGACATTGCTCTCCTCCCAGGAAGTAAATGTCTCCTAATTTCCTGGCGGCAGTCTGCGTCTGCAGTAATCTTTGCACCTAGAAAAACAAAGTCTGTCAGTGCCTCCACATTTTCTCCCTCTATTTCCCAGTTGCCAATCATTCTTGTTGCCATAATCTTGTTGTTTTTTTTTTATGTTTAACTGCAACCCAGCTTTTGCGCTTTTCCCCCCCACCTTGATACAAATAAATAAATATTACTGGTCTTCTTTAATTCAAATAACAAATTACATTGATTGTAATAGGTCTATTTAAAGCTTGACTAACTATAAATCTAATCAAGTGTATTTAAGATTTTCTTATTAATAAATCCTTATTATTAATAATAGTATGGAGACTAAACCTAATAATGTTGACAATAACTGAGTATTTACTGCCGAATGCATATACTTCATCAAACTTCACAGAATTTGCTGTTTAGAATTGCACTCTATGTCCCAATTGAAGTAACATTGTCCATGGGTTGGGTGTCATGGGACACCCAACCTAAGTCTACCTCTGCGTAGTAGAAAGCAAGGCTCCCAAGTAGCTGTGCATAGGATTTCACTATTATCTGTGACTTATTGATCTGACTGGGAGCAGAAACCTCAGATAACTGCAATATAGTTTACAAATGTGGTTTGGTTTTTTAACCAAAGCTCTCCCATGTCACATGCCAAAATGCTGTTGAAACACAAAAGAGTATCACAATCAAGATGTAATGTGGCACAGTTTTGCTGTGTAAAATAAATAAGTCATGTTTGTACAAAACCATGAGTATCTGTAAATTAGTACTCTGGATTGTGACTGACATTTCTAGTGAGAGATAACTAGAGCTGTCTATATTCTATAGTTCAGCCGTTCACTTTGCAGAAAGTCATAGATAAGAAGGAGAAACATGATTTGATTGTGAATCACCACAACTGAAACATGGAAAATATACCAGTTAATGCAAATCAGATTAATTAGAAGTTAGTGACTGAAAATATCACACATCAGGTTAGAAGAGAAGTAAGTGCAAAAGAATAAACCTCAGCTCTTTTCATCCTTATTTCTGCCATGCAGCTAACTCTAACAGGTTGGCTTAAATGTCATATCTCAAAGAAGCATATAAACCAATATGCTGAAGTGACTAAACTAGGAGAAGAAGCAATACAACACTATGGGGCTTAATCATGTTTAATGTACATTTTTCATACATGCATATTTTTAAAGGCAATAAATATATAAAGCTTGCAACATATATAATTATTATTGATTATCCGTGGATCCCTGTTCATTATCACATATATAGACACACAGAGAGAGACACACACAGAGAGAGGGATATTTGAAGTACAAATGATCCATTTTTTTAAACTGACTAGTACATATGTGACTTAGCCACAACATAATGTGATAAAGCTTCATGATCTTAACAATTTTTTAAAATTCTATCACTAAGACGAGATACAATATAATTCTTGGAAGCAAGGTGTTTCAGCATGCAAAGGGACCGATTACAACCATCATTTTCATCTGATGAATATTTTTCACTTTTCATGAATTTAAATAGGCTCATCCAACCACATTTATTGCATATATACCTATAGACAGCTTTATTAAACAGCATTTAAAATTTACTCTAGTCCAAGAAATTATAAAGATGATTCAAGAATCTCAAATCCAATGTTTAACAAGTGTTTCATAATTTCAAAGGGGCATCATATTTTAGCAGTTATAATATGTCGTTGTTACTCAGGATCTTCAAACTGTGTTTTAAAAGGCATCCCTGGTATTTCACCATTCTGCACTGCATATGTTAACAAGAGAGATTTGCTAGGTATCTTTCATGAACAGTAAGAAAAATAGGGGGAATTGGGTTGTTGTAGGTTTTTCGGGCTATATGGCCATGTTCTAGAAGCATTCTCTCCTGACATTTCGCCTGCATCTATGGCAAGCATCCTCAGAGGTTGTGAGATTCCAGCCATGAAAGCCTTCGACAAAATAGGGGGAATTCATTTTCAAATTTGAGTTATGCATGATCTTTAATTCACTAGTTTATTATTTAAAAGGTAATTGAAGGTGCGTTATTAGAGAGCTGATAATGCTTTACAGGGTTCTGTAAGGTCCACAGAATACCAGATATTCTACCATGATAGATGTCCCAAAGATTACACCAACAGCAGACCTCTTCTACCAGTAAAGATATACTAAAATAGCTATAAAAAGGGTGCAAGGGCGGAGCTCTAGGAAAGGCATGGGAAGCACAGGGGAAATTAACTTTACTGAGAAATAATTACTTTATATTTATTACCTACTCCTAATTTTTCACTGATGTTAAAATTCATTATGTTAATTAATTTTAATGCCATTTTGAGATAACATTTGTGTAGCAATTACTATTTTTGTTATTTTATTTCATTTCATTTCTGTCAATTTTTTTATAATTTTAAATGTTTTTAATATAATGGTTGACCAATTTAAGGAACGAATTATGTTGATTAATTTTCTTTAAACATCAAATTACTTTTATCTAATTACTTTAATGCATTAGCACTATGCCACCATTGTAAAACTCTGCTTAGGCTCTAAGGGAGAAATGTGATCGATATGAACCATCACAAAATGTCATGACCCAAACACGTAAAAACAACCAGGATACAATTATTCTTCCAATTTTGCAAGGACCTTCTCAAGTCAAAATACCAAACTCTACTCCAGCATTTCACATCAATATGCAAGGAACACCTTCTGAAGTTTTAGGAACTGTCTTACTGCCATTGCTTCCTTTCTTTCCTCTGTTTCTCCAACCCATTTTTCTTGTACGAGTCATGCTTATGGTATTGTAAACCTCAAAAGAGAGACTTACTGCTGTTTTTTAAAAATAAAATATTCAAGAAGGTAAACATACAACTTTTCAGGTAAACATACAAATACCACCCCACCATCCTGCTCACTTTAAATAAATAAATAAATTGTGTGAAATATATAGTTATGTGGATTTGTAACGGATTGATGGATCAATTATTTCATGGTATCTCTTCATGACAATGGCTCGAAAGTGATTTCCAGTTTTAAGATCCTATGAGACCAAAATACCCCCATAACAACAGTGAAGAACAGCAGCTGAGCTTTCTGTTGGCAATGACCAAGAACTAACATGAGTAGATACTTGTGAACACTTTTCTTTTACAGGTCACAGATAGGATGTATAAAACGGAACAAGCTATCACCACCAACGGGAAGAGGCCTTACCATGGTCACTGTTGTCTACATCTTAAAACACATACATATTTGCATAGGCTGAGATAAGTTGAACTCTCAAGTGCCAACATTCATTCTTCCCTCATAAAAAAACACATAAAAAGTAACTTTTATACTGTTTTGATTGAGTAGTCCCCAGTGCCATCCCTAGGTTCAGTCCAAATTAGATGGCATTGGTCTATCACCAGTCCTAACATAATGTAATATAGGATAGTTCTAGTAATAGGAGACTTTTATGTGCTTGGAATTATGACGAGAATATATCAAACCAATATTTTATGTTGTATTGCTATTACTAAATAACATTGAAATGTTCTAGCCATTTCCAAATTCATCAATTTTTCCTATTTTGAAAAAAAAGTATTACGAAGAAAATAATTACCACAATGTTTTAATGAAAGATAATAAAGGTAGTTTGAGCCTGCCTATGGTTTCATGGAAGACTTTAAAATCCGAAAAGGCTCATCCATGTACTCTATTTGAAAAGTACGTACTGAGATTCTGTTGACAGTGTTGACTGACAGAATGTATGGGCTATTAATCTATGTGGAGTTTTCCATTCATGAATCAACATTTCAATTGCTTGATTATGCCAACTTTACAATTATAGCCACATTTGTCTCTATATTTCTTTCTCCATCTGGTGCTCTTGAATTGTATAATGGATAAATGTCCCTTTGGGAGACAAATAATCTCCTTTGATTAATTGTATTTTGAAAGGAACTACGGAGAAATTTCATGTGTAAGCCACACAAAAATAAAGAGTGAAAAATACTTGTAGATACTGCATTAGACATCTAGCCATGAAGTAGTGGTTGTGATCAATTTCCTGATCTAACCCCCAAAATCCACCCAGTTCTGTAGTGCTAGTCAGTGAGAGGCTAAAAGATAGTGTGTCTGCCACCTTCTTGTAATTGTGGGTATGCCAAGTAGAAGTGGGGATCCCAGAAAGATCCTGCTGCAACTCCTCAGCACACTGCTAAGTGCTGGTAGGAGAGAGTTATGCATAGCTTACCAAGGCCCACAGAACTCCATCCCATGGTGCAGCTGGCTAGATTTTAGCATGGGTTTCAGAAGCATTTACAATTATGGCAATATGAATTTCCTAGGGGGGGGGGGGAGAGAGGAATGCACTCCCCTTTTGCAACATTCAGAAAAAACTGCCTCAGATAGCTGACTCAACCTAATGGTATAGCTGGTCTGAATGGGTTTGGTAAATTCAAATATCTAAATTTATGACTTGCTTTCAAAGATGTCTCTCTTTTGTCAGTATTGTACATGGTGGCCATTTTACTGTATGTATGTATGTATGTATGTATGTCTGTATGCATGTATGCATGCATGCATGCATGCATGTATAGACAAACACACACAGATCAGAACAGATAGCATGATTATGTCAGCTGAAATGAAAAGATGCAGATAAACTGTTTATGTTTGTGCACCTATCTGAATAGCCCAATAAAATTACCCAGAATGGCCCAATAAAATTACCAGCATTAGAATAAGAACAAGCAGCTTGGAAACTTGGGTTTTCATAATATTTTCCAATCCCAATTCCAAACCCAAACCTCTAAAAATAGTTTCCACGAGCCCTTTGCCTGAGTGCACAATGGCAACAACCTACTGAGGACCCTCCTGCCAATTACAGACACTGAAAAACACTTCCTTGGGGTCATAATCTATGACAAAATCAACCATTGTGCAGAACCACTGTTGTAGTCTTTCCGCCATTACTGAAATCACAGCAAATAGGATCTCTGTTAAACATCAGTTCTTGTCCAAGGTATGACAGTCTCAGACATGCTCTTGTTCAGCACCTTGCTGCTTGTCATTTTTTAGACTTATTGTAAGACCTCCGAATACCTTAATTTGTAAATATTTAAGGTTTAGTGAATAAGACCAATTTTGAATGTTACATATTCTGATTCTGCATTAATCTTACTTGTATGGACACTGATTGATATTTGTAAGTTCTGAATCATTCTTCTTGACTATGGCCAATATCCAACAATACTTGTAAAACAGCATACATTATATGACAATGTGTGTATGTGTTAGTAGAGAAAGAAAGAGCGAAAGTGCGCACACAATACTGGAAACCTCATTTGTGCAACCAACTAGGCAATAACTCCAGAGCACTGCGTTCCCAACAAAATTTAAGAGATGTATGCTTGCAGAAAAATTGGTTCCATTGAGTATTACACTATGTACTGACAAGACCTTGCAACTATTTCTACACTACTGTGGTACTCCAACAAGGCAAAAATGTATCTTTCAAGCCCCAACCATGGAGCTGAAAACATGGGGTGTATCTCATGATAGTTCTGGGTCAAATTAAGCTTCTTACTCCTTCAAATATACCATAGTTCAAGGATTTTTCTTCATTGTTGCGACATAATAAACATCAAATATATCAAAGACAAAAAGAATAAAATCTCTCACATACATTTTTCCTAAACACCACCCACAACTTCCTCTTAAATATAAAAAGAGTCACATCTTTATTAGCACCAATGTGCTTCTTCTTGTCAACTGTATCTTGAGAGACTAATCAAAGATCTCAATTTAGTCCTTACTATTTAGCATCTGTCTTAGTATGTTTAGTAAAATACCTGAACAGCTAAGACAGGCATTTGAATGCACTGTCACATCTACCAATTAAGGCCAAAGACATGTGAGTTGCCTGAATGTGAGAGTTGGAAGGCATAAAAGCAGAGCCTTTAAATTTATTCTTTTCCTCGGCTGACTTCTACTATATAAGGGAGACAGAGTCGGTTCTTCAGTTCATATTGAGATGGCTTTTTCTCTCTACAACTTGTATTGATGATCATTTGCACAAGTCTTCTATTGTCAAGCATAGTTTGAGATTTCCCTCCTACCAGAAGATTAATTCAGCTTACTTTTCCCTTCATTCAATGAATATTTAAATATGAGTCTTTAATGGTCTTTCTAAGTACTCAGTGTTCAGAATATGACACTGACACATGGAAAACTTCTTTACTGAACTAAACCCCTTCATATTAAGGAGGTTTTGTTATTGTATCCACATCTCTTTCTTTACATTCACCTACACCCTGCATCATGTTTATAACTAATACTATATGTAGATGTCAGAAACAAATATTGATAGGAAAGCTTGTAAAAGTATGAAGAAGAAATTAATCACATTAAACTACCATTAAGGCATAATAATTAATACTGAAGTTATTTAATGTGTTTTGCTGTGATTATACACATATTGATTGAGGTAGTTACATTTTTATCCATCTAAAGATAAACTGAAATGGCATAGATACTGCTATAAAGGAATAGAAACCTTTTATTTATTTCATGTCAAAAGCATTGCATACATATGTATAAAACTGAGGACCCTTCCACATATCCCTATGTCCCAGAATATCAAGGCAGGAAATCCCACATTATTTGAGTGTGGACTCAGATAATCCAGTTCAAAGCAGATATTGTGGGATTTTCTGCCTTGATATTCTGGGATACAGGGCTGCGTGGAAGGGCCCTGATAAAAAGTAGAAAGAGCACAAGAGTCTAAATAATTTTTGACCAAAACGGGGCAACAGTGACCACATTGTCTGTAGCTTTAAACAATTCTTCTTCTGTACATGAAGCATTGTGGACAAGCATACAGGTGTGGAAGTGTTTGTTTTGCTCCATATTTACACAAGGTGTAGGATTCTTTTAGGTAGTTCCATTTTGCCAGGTTGTCTTATGATCTGCCCACTCCACTTCTGAGTCTGTTCAGGGACTTCCAAGTTGACCATTCTTGGTTTGACCCTCGAGGCAGATCCTCGTGGGGGGCCATCCAATTGGGATTTACTGGTTTCACTGCTCAGAGGAATGCTCTTGCTGTTGCTGGGGAAACATTAAGAAGAGTGGTGGTTCTCGTGAAGCTTTTCCTTGATTTGAGTCTACTGGGAGGAGGTTGATAGCCATGCAGCCATGCAGTGCATGGCTTTCACAGTGTTCAACCTTATTTCTTTCACAGTTAGCAGCAACTTCCTATCGCACATTGCGGGGGGGGGGGGGGGTCAATGCCAGTTAGCTTGTAGAGTTTTTCAACAGGTGTAGGTTTGAGATATTCTGTGATTATTCTGCATGTTTCATTCAGTGATATGTTCACCTGCTTCACGTGAACAGACTTATGCCAAATAGGACAGGCATATTCAGCAGTCGAGTAAAACAAGGCCAGGGCTGATGTTCTTATTAATCTTCGGTCTGCTCCCCCCCCCCCCCCCCCCCGACACACACATGACCTTCAGATAACATCGGACAAATATCGAGGGAAGGGTGGTGGATAGTTGGAAGTCAATGGCTTCTATTTTTGGGGGAGGAACATGAAATCATTCTGAGTTCTACGGTAACCCAGACTTCAAAACAACCTCCCCAGTTGCTCAACAATGTGACCAAATTGGTTCAATACCCAAAATAGTTCATTTATTTAAAGTTCATACTAAAATCGAGATTGGATTTGGCATCCTTATCATTTATGCCAAAATTACAGTTCACATTATTACCATTAAAATGTTAAAAGGTAATGTGCTCCTTATTGCTTCAAAAAGGTAAGCATAGTAAGAGTCATGTCATTATTTTTAACATGTGATTGCCAAGTTTTGGATAAGCTGTAATCTGTTTTCTGCTGCAGGATATTTGATTAAAGTTTTGCACAGCCTTTTCTCCCGCCACTCCCTTCTCCTTCTATCTTGTATACCCTTTCCTCTTTTTATATAAAATGTGAGCAGCAGAAACACTCTCTTGGTATGTTTGTTTTTTTATTTGAGAAATGATGTAAGGGAGGCAATCACCAAAACCATTGAAAACCAGGACAAAATAAATTGTGTGTATCAGATGGCCTACTTCTCCTAGCAAGTTCATTAATTATTAATTAAATTATGGTTGAAATAATATTTCCAAAAGCAAGGCACTAGTAAGGAAACACCTTAAATAAAACCAGTGTATATTTCGCAGTGTATACTCCAGCAAAGGATCACCGCCTTGTCGGGGCGCTGGAGCTTGAGCACCTCAATGATGTCATGAGCGAAACCGTGAAGGGACACCCAAGACGGGACGGTTGTGGCAGAGAGGTCAGACCAAGCGTGATCCCTGGGGAAGGCAATGGCAAGCCACTCCAGTATCCTTGCCAAGAAAACTAAATGGACCAGTACAACCAGAGATATGTCGGTATGCCATTGGAAGATGGGACTCCCAGGTCGGAAGATGGCCAAAATGCTACTGGGGAGGAGCAGAGGATAAGTTCAACTAGCCCCAGATGTGATGACGCAGCTAGCTCAAAGCCGAAAGGAAGGCTAGCGGCCGACGGTACTGGAGGTGAACGACGAATCCGATGCTCTAAAGATCAACACACCATAGGAACCTGGAATGTAAGATCTATGAGCCAGGGCAAATTGGATGTTGTTATTGGTGAGATGTCAAGACTAAAGATAGACATTCTGGGGGTCAGCGAACTGAAATGGACTGGAATGGGCCACTTCACATCAGATGACCACCAGATCTACTACTGCGGACAAGAGGAACATCGAAGAAATGGAGTAGCCTTCATAATTAATAAGAAATTCGCTAAAGCGGTGCTTGGATACAACCCAAAAAATGACAGAATGATCTCAATTCGAGTGCAAGGAAAGCCTTTCAACATTACAGTGATCCAAATATACGCCCCAACCACAGCTGCTGAAGAAGCAGAAGTAGATCAGTTCTATGAGGATCTGCAGGACCTACTGGATAATACACCAAAAAGAGACATTATTTTCATTACAGGAGACTGGAATGCCAAGGTGGGAAGTCAAATGACAACTGGGATCACAGGCAAGCATGGTCTGGGAGAACAAAATGAAGCGGGACGCAGGCTGATAGAATTTTGCCAGGAAAACTCGCTGTGTATAACAAACACTCTCTTCCAACAACCTAAAAGACGGCTTTATACATGGACTTCACCAGATGGTCAGCACCGAAATCAGATTGACTACATCCTTTGCAGCCAAAGGTGGCGGACATCCATCCAGTCGGTGAAAACAAGACCTGGGGCTGACTGTAGCTCAGATCACGAACTTCTTATTGCCCAATTTAGAATAAAACTAAAGA
Organism: Anolis sagrei; assembly: GCF_037176765.1. Lineage (NCBI taxonomy): Eukaryota > Metazoa > Chordata > Lepidosauria > Squamata > Anolidae > Anolis > Anolis sagrei. The sequence goes on from NC_090021.1 coordinate 66,786,115, forward strand.
GATCAGGGAAAATACACAGACCAGTTAGATATGATCTCACTAACATTCCTAGCGAATATACAGTGGAAGTGAAGAACAGATTTGAAGGACTAGATTTAGTAAACAGAGTCCCAGAAGAACTATGGACAGAAGTCCGAGACATTGTTCAGGAGGCGGCAACAAAGTACGTTCCAAAGAAAAAGAAAACCAAGAAGGCAAAATGGTTGTCTGCTGAGACACTGGAAGTAGCCCAAGAAAGGAGGAAAGCAAAAGGAAACAGGGATAAGGGGAGATATGCCCAGTTAAATGCGCAATTCCAGAGGTTAGCCAGAAGAGATAAGGAACTATTTTTAAATAAGCAATGCATGGAAGTGGAAGAAGACAACAGAATAGGAAGGACAAGAGACCTCTTCCAGAAAATTAGAAACATTGGAGGTAAATTTCAGGCAAAAATTGGTATGATAAGAAACAAAGATGGCAGGGACCTAACAGAAGCTGAAGAGATCAAGAGAAGGTGGCGAGACTATACAGAAGATCTGTATAGGAAGGATAATAATATTGAGGATAGTTTTGACGGTGTGGTGAATGAATTAGAACCAGACATCCTGAGGAGTGAGGTTGAATGGGCCTTAAGAAGCATTGCTAACAACAAGGCAGCAGGAGACGACGGGATCCCAGCTGAACTGTTTAAAATCTCAAAAGATGATGCTGTCAAGGTGATGCATGCCATTTGCCAGCAAATATGGAAAACACAAGAATGGCCATCAGACTGGAAAAAATCAACTTATATCCCCATACCAAAAAAGGGAAATGCAAAAGACTGCTCCAACTTCCGTACAGTGGCCCTTATTTCTCATGCCAGTAAGGTAATGCTCAAGATCCTGCAAGGAAGACTCCAGCAATACATGGAGCGAGAGTTGCCAGATGTTCAGGCTGGGTTTAGAAAAGGTAGAGGAACGAGAGACCAAATTGCCAATATCCGCTGGATAATGGAGAAAAGCAGGGAGTTTCAGAAAAACATCTACTTCTGCTTCATTGACTATTCTAAAGCCTTTGACTGTGTGGATCATAATAAATTGTGGCAAGTTCTTAGTGGGATGGGCATCCCAAGCCACCTTGTCTCTCTCCTGAGGAATCTGTACAAGGACCAAGTAGCAACAGTCAGAACTGACCACGGAACAACAGACTGGTTCAAGATTGGGAAAGGCGTACGGCAAGGCTGCATCCTCTCACCCAACCTTTTTAACTTGTATGCAGAACACATCATGCGATGTGCGGGGCTGGATGAATGCAAAGCTGGGGTGAAAATTGCTGGAAGAAACATTAACAACCTCAGATATGCAGATGACACCACTCTGATGGCCGAAAGCGAGGAGGAGCTGAGGAACCTTCTAATCAAGGTGAAAGAAGAAAGCACAAAAGCCGGGTTGCAGCTAAACGTCAAAAAAACCAAGATTATGGCAACAAGAATGATTGACAACTGGGAAATAGAGGGAGAAACCGTGGAGGCCGTGACAGACTTTGTATTTCTAGGTGCAAAGATTACTGCAGATGCAGACTGTGGCCAGGAAATCAGAAGACGCTTACTTCTTGGGAGGAGAGCAATGTCCAATCTCGATAAAATAGTAAAGAGTAGAGACATCAGACTGGCAACAAAGATCCGCCTAGTCAAAGCCATGGTATTCCCTGTAGTCACCTACGGATGTGAGAGCTGGACCTTAGGGAAGGCTGAGCGAAGGAAGATTGATGCTTTTGAACTGTGGTGCTGGAGGAAAGTTCTGAGAGTGCCTTGGACTGCGAGAAGATCCAACCAGTCCATCCTCCAGGAAATAAAGCCCGACTGCTCACTGGAGGGAAAGATACTAGAGACAAAGTTGAAGTACTTTGGCCACATCATGAGGAGACAGGAAAGCCTAGAGAAGACAATTATGCTGGGGAAAGTGGAAGGCAAAAGGAAGAGGGGCCGACCAAGGGCAAGATGGATGGATGGCATCCTTGAAGTGACTGGACTGACCTTGAGAGAGCTGGGGGTGGTAACGGCCGACAGGGAGCTCTGGCGTGGGCTGGTCCATGAGGTCACGAAGAGTCGGAGACGACTGAACGAATGAACAACAACAACAACATATTTCGCAAACGTATTTTTAATTTGTAAGAGTCAGCCACACTAACATTCCACATAAGGTATCCATGAGAGAAAGGACTTACTTTGCTCCCAATTCCACAAAACATTAGTAAAATAATCAGCTGTACATGAATAAGAATAAGCTGGATGGTCAGTGAGTAAAGCCAGTGTCACAGCCAACTTAAATACCTTTTGTGAAGGAAGTAGTTAATTTTTGTGTAACTATAGGCAGGAAACCATGATATAAACAACAGGTTACTATGACATACAGTCAGGCTAAATTTTAAGTGTTTAAATATATTTATTTTAAACAAGACCCACTGATCAAACTGTTGCAATATGCGAGGGCATGCAGCTTGATAAACTGGCACATATTTTGGTGAATTGTATAATATTCAGCACAACTGTAGATGAACACACCACTCTATTCTGCAAAAACTAATTGAGAGACAGCCTTCTCAGGCCCTTTCCACACAGCTGTATAAATCTACATTGAATTGGATTATATGGCAGTGTGGACTCACATAATCTAGTTCAAAGCAGATATTATGGATTATCTGACTTGATATTCTGGGTTATAGGCTGTGTGGAAGAGCCCTTAGTGGATTATTTCAGGGTATGGAATTTGCCCTTCCACAGTAGGACAGCTTGGACCCCTCTCTTCTTTTCCTTCTCCACCAGCCAAAGGCTTTTTATTCAAATAGGCACTTAATGATCAGTTGGACTGATGAAAGTCATTTTTATGATGTGTCTTTAAATTTATTACTATATTTTAAAATTACCTCCATCAACTCAATCTGTGGGGAACGTAATTGAAATTAAGGACTTCTAGCCCAAGACTATCATGGAATCATGCTGGAGGAGTTAGAAAATGTCTAAAGATGCTATATTTTGGTACACCAGGATAAATTAAATCATTGGTAGCAGTCCCATGGACATAGTATCTCTACTTATGCTGCACTTTTTTAAAAAAAAATCAATGACATGTTAACGTGATCACTTGTTTCACCGTGTTTTATTTTTTTATCAAGCTTTTTATGTTTTTGGCATTTTGAATGTCACTTTGGTTTTTATGTTGGAAGAAAAGCAGTATATTAAATAAAAAATATGAAGTATTTATATTTCCAGCATAGTCACAGGTATTATCTTTTTTTAAAAATATTTCTTACTATCCAACTGTATAGTACCTACCCTAGAAACCTTCAAAAAGAACCTTAAAACCTGGCTCTTCCACTGCGCCTTTGGTGAGTAGGTATACAACATGACACTACTGCTCCCCTCAACACTTCTGCCACTGGAGTACCCCCCCCCCCCCACCCCCATGGGAAAGCTTGGTTCCATAACCCTGTTTTTATGAGCTCCCTTTTGCAAATAATTTGCTCCTTTATCTCACCCGAGTTTTTTAACATTTTATCCTGCACATGTGGCCCGCCCACTGTCACTGTGACTGTGTTGTAATGTTATATTGCTAATGTATTCATATGTTTTTATGTAATTATGATGTTGTTGCTTGTTGCTTATGTTTTGGTTTTATTTTGCTATAATATGTTGTTTGGGCTTGGCCTCATATAAGCTGCTCCGAGTCCCCATTGGGGGAGATGGTGGCGGGGTATAAATAAAGATGATGATGATGATGATGATTATGATTATTATTATTATTATTATTATATTCTAAGATTACTGTTGCTAATACCTTTAGTTTGCTTTGTACGTGTGTCCTAGAACTTTGTGGAACATAAGATTCGGGCAAAGCAATGCACTGTGGACCTCCAATCAAAATTGCAGTATTCAAGAAATTTGTTAGCAGACTGATTAAAGTTTTTGATTTTTGTTCTTATGCACGGTACAACAAAAACATCAATTTATAATCTTAAATATTAGTCCAGCAATCCAGTTTCAATTAGTAGTGAAAGGGGAGGGGAGGAAAGAGAATTAGCTTACATAATATTTGATTCTACAGCAAACAAATGAAAAGGAAATAGTGTTTATCATCAAGCAGTTTTTAACATAAGCTAATATTGCAGTCAATAATTGTTTTGCAGCACAGATGGAATTCATAATTAAAGCAAAAGAGGAAAAATGTATCATGTATACCTGACTTTGTATGTGTTTTACTATAACCTTTTTCTGATATCAGTACCTCAGAAGGCCTTATAAAATTCACAGAAGGCTTCTATCAATCAAGCAGAAAGTATTAATCCAAAAAATTTGCTGACATAAGGAAATATGAAGTACTTGTTATTAAAGAGCACCAATATTTTGTAGCTTCTCAAACAGGTAATAAAAGTACAAGTGTGGAGTACATCACTAGGTCTAATAAAACTGCTCGTTCTCTTCTGACAGGATCAGAAATAAAACACAGATGAACCACCTGTAAATGACTAACCTAATATCAATCACTCTTTTGCTGTTATCATACAAAGGCTATGGACAGATAACATATTTTCCCCATATTGTGTAATACTTTTACAGCAGAAATGCAAGCTTATGAGTTTGTTTGTTTTTAATATTGCTGTTTTGCTATCTTGATTCAATTGTAGTGCAAAATGATAGCTTTTTCAAAAGTGTTTTCAAACACAGTATATGGGAAAGAAGTAAAAGAAAATACCAACCACCTTTTAAAAGTTCATCTTATCAAATCATTGGGAAGACTAGTACTACACCAATATGACTTTGGAAAAAGGGATTCTGCTTTTGCATTTCTCTGCAGTATGGGTAAAAATTGAGAGGTGCAGAACAGGCTGATTTCCTATTGAAAAATAATAGGGAAGGATGGGAAGGTCTTCAGCCAGTTATTTACAAAGTGAGGAAGGCCTATCTGTGTTTTAGATTTGTCCAATTCATTCTTATTAAATTTTCTAGAACAGTGTTTTTAGGCTATCTGACCTAAGGTACCAGTATTTTTTAAAAACATACCAGTAGCCCATACCATATTAGTGTGTATTGACTGTCTGTAACTACTACTTTCTTTCCTGGAAATTCTGTGTAGTGACAGCCAGTGGCTCAGGGACTACCACTGGTCTATGTAATGGTACTTTGAGCAAAAATTGTCTAGGTCAGAGATACAACGATCAGTATTGTTTCTCTCTTCCCATTTATTTCAACTTCATATCACCAATCTCAGTCTCCTTTGTGGACAGTTTTATTTCCAGACAGAGGGATGTGTATTCCCCTCAATTGGATTCTCCCTTACAGGCATATTTTAATTTTGTCCTCTTGGGCCCTGTATTCTTCAACTACTTCTACACTTGATTGATCAGTCCTCTTTTCCATGTGCATCCAAATGGACATATTCTTCACCTTCACAATAACAGATCTTTTATTCTCTGTCCCCTAATTCACTCTTACTGAATAAATTACCTTATTTCATTGCATAACAGTGACCATAGCATAATAGTTGTGCTCCCAGTTTGGGTCCCAGTTTTGGTATTTTCATATTCCTCTCATAATAGCTGTACTCTTGATTTACTGGTAGGCAGTCTCCCCACTGTAAATGTCAATCTGCCCCACCCCACATACACACAAAGACCCACCACCTGCTTCACTCACTCAGCCAGCTGCCTGACCATCCATTCGCCTACCCACTTGCCCATGCACTCACTCACTCAGACGCGCACCCATCTGCTGCCTACCCAATTCCAACAATGCATTTCTGGAAGGGGGGCAGCAGATGGATGGGTGTCCAAGTGAGTGAGTGGGTGGGTGGGTGGGTGCATGGCTAAGAGAGTGATTGAAAAGGGGGCTGTTATACCCCAGGAAAAAAAGAATTCATTTGGCTAGGTCATAGAAAAGAACTATATAGAGAAAGAAGGATTCCTTCCAAGGAGTCCAAGGATTCTTCCACTCTAGTGGAAGAATAATTTTGCCATTGACCTGGAGTCTCCTTCTATTAATTCAGTTTGTATGAAAGAAGTGAGGGAAGCCCATCTATAACTCTCCCATTGCTTTGCTACAATACATCAAACTTTAAATTGATAGTGGGGAAATGGCGAACACCAAATTCTGCCCCACATCCAAACACCCCACCTGCACTCAGAAGTCTCAGAGAACTTTTCTTTATAGTGTCATATTTTGGTTTATTATAGGTTTTAACTGAGTATTGCTGGCACCTAAAAGCCTTTGAACAAAATTTCAAGATGGCTTGCTGTTTGTACAATACGTGTTCCACTAAGTCTTACCTAGAGTGGTTTCAGAGTGGAATCCACCCTTTATTATTTTTTATAACAAAACATTAAACCTCCTTCTCATATACAAATTGAGACAGAAAGGTAGAGAACACTTTGCAGGTTAATTACTATCCTATTGCATCTTTTCTACAGTGAAAGGTTCGTGGCCATCTATGTTTACAAGAACAAATAAATTTCTGGTCAATACAAAAATGAAAAGAATGTGTTGAGGGCAGGTAGACTTGTTTTATTGATTTCTTGGAGCCAACACATTCAAAACGCTTATGTGCTACTATGGAAAAGGAAAAAGAAGTCTTCGAGAAGCAATAAATGATTCTTTTATTTCCTATTTTTTGCACTTGAGCTGCCATTACTTTGAAGCTCCTCTTAACGTTTTTAAGAATTACAAAGACACAACCTGTTGTTTTTGGAGATATATAGAAGTCTGGTTTTATATCATGCATTTATTTGTCACATAAAATAGCTGATGTATAGATCCTTTATACTGAATCAATTCCACTGATTTCAACAAGGCAGCATCAATAGAATTCTCTTTTGGGACTCCAGAATCTATATAAACAAAATTATATTTAGTCAAGGCCATATGAGCTTATAGTTTTTATGCAATTATATTCCAAAGTCAATTGTTCCTCTAGCAGGTATTTCCTTTTATATTAATCCAAAATATCACTTTAAGCTTATCAGTCTGAAATTGCACTGCTATGATACTATGCTAGCATTCTTAGCTGCTTGAACTAGAGAAATGCTGGACTACATTTGTGTCATAAACTGTGTTTCAAATGAAAAATTTAATTCCAAGGCACTTGAGTATCTAAGAAATTTTAACAGAAACAACATGTGCACCCAAAAGTATGCTTCTCACTAGTTGAAAATACGAGCTGACATGGCTGGAGCTTTTTTTCCAGTCTCATATCTACCTCCTTCAACTATATATATTTGCTACCTGTGAATTTATTTTATGTACAGGCCAGGCCCGTAGCCAGTATTTTGTTTCGGGGGGGGGGGGGCTGAGTCTGAGTGAAAGAGGGTCTACCCTAGCAAACCTTTTATATCGTTACCCCAATACCCCCATGCATATGGGATATATTGAGCATGGTGATCAGATCATGATATGAATAAACATAACAGTTTAAATAATGTACCAGTAAGACCTTCTCACGAACCACCATGAGAATTTCGGGGGGGGGGGGGGTGCTGAAGCCCCCCAAGCGCCCCCCCCCCCCCCCGGCTACATGCCTGGTACAGGCCTCTTCTTCTTACAGCCTGTTGTTGTTCATTCGTTCAGTCGTCTCCGACTCTTCGTGACCTCATGGACCAGCCCACGCCAGAGCTCCCTGTCGGCCGTTACCACCCCCAGCTCCCTCAAGGTCAGTCCAGTCACTTCAAGGATGCCATCCATCCATCTTGCCCTTGGTCGGCCCCTCTTCCTTTTGCCTTCCACTTTCCCCTGCATAATTGTCTTCTCTAGGCTTTCCTGTCTCCTCATGATGTGACCAAAGTACTTCAACTTTGTCTCTAGTATCTTTCCCTCCAGTGAGCAGTCGGGCTTTATTTCCTGGAGGATGGACTGGTTGGATCTTCTCGCAGTCCAAGGCACTCTCAGAACTTTCCTCCAACACCACAGCTCAAAAGCATCAATCTTCCTTCGCTCAGCCTTCCCTAAGGTCCAGCTCTCACATCCGTAGGTTACTACAGGGAACACCATGGCTTTGACTAGGCGGATCTTTGTTGCCAGTCTGATGTCTCTACTCTTTACTATTTTATTGAGATTGGACATTGCTCTCCTCCCAAGAAGTAAGCGTCTTCTGATTTCCTGGTCACAGTCTGCATCTGCAGTAATCTTTGCACCTAGAAATACAAAGTCTGTCACGGCCTCCACGGTTTCTCCCTCTATTTTCCAGTTGTCAATCATTCTTGTTGCCATAATCTTGGTTTTTTTGACGTTTAGCTGCAACCCGGCTTTTGCGCTTTCTTCTTTCACCTTGATTAGAAGGCTCCTCAGCTCCTCCTCGCTTTCGGCCATCAGAGTGGTGTCATCTGCATATCTGAGGTTGTTAATGTTTCTTCCAGCAATTTTCACCCCAGCTTTGCATTCATCCAGCCCCGCACATCGCATGATGTGTTCTGCATACAAGTTAAAAAGGTTGGGTGAGAGGATGCAGCCTTGCCGTACGCCTTTCCCAATCTTGAACCAGTCTGTTGTTCCATAGTCAGTTCTTACTGTTGCTACTTGGTCCTTGTACAGATTCCTCAGGAGAGAGACAAGGTGGCTTGGGATGCCCATCCCACTAAGAACTTACAGCCTATCTCAAGCTTATTCTATCATGTCAGCTTTCCTTGAGAGTCCTTGGGAAGAGAATATGAAGACCTCTACAAATTGCCAGCACATGGAGAATACTCTGTGTAATATTCCCCATGCCCACTTCCCATTATCAATTTCACAGAAAGCCACCATAAAATATTTAAGTGTCAAACCTACAAAGATGTGAAAACTATTTAAAATTCTCAAGCAATGGAGGCATTGAAGTTTCAATTACCTAAGTGTGCAAGCATAGAGCACTTTAGATTTTTCTAGCCCTGTGACGAGGTACATATGGAGAAAGAGTTCACAGAGATCAAACTGATACACATTAGCCAACTTTAAGAGGAAGGAAAGAGCATCCAAAGAAGAGCATTGCGGATAAGTGTAATTTTAATCAGTAAAATGCAAAAAAGGTTGTGACTTTCTGATATGGAATAGTCCTTGACTTTCATAATTCTTAAGCACTTTCCTTTATCATTTTGCTGATGTATGTTCTATTTTAAAATCAGAAGGATAATGGATGTGCTTCTTCAACAGTAAATTGGGTTTTATATCAGAGACGTGTCAGCTCCACGACAGGCTGACCTAATGGTGGTCTTGCATTTGCAGCTTTCCTTCGTGACTGCTCTTCAAGGTGAGAGGGTCAGTCTTAAGAAAAGTGCAGAAGATTGCTTGATCCCCAAGGAAACATCTTGGAGCCATAACAACATTTACTGCAAGCTATAATCATTTTATCTTTTCCTTAACAGCTTAAAAGCAGAGATATGCTATGCTGTCGCATGGATTTTTATTAATCAAGGGCAGTTAAAGTTTGAATGAGTATCATAAATTAAAATATGGTTCCTGTTTCTAATATCTGTCCAGTATGTGCCAACTGATAGAGAAAAATATACCACCTGCTGCCATCAGACAGTAATGCCTTCTATTAATATGACACTTTTTGCCTCATTCAGCTGACCCCCCCCCCCCCTTTACAGTTTTTAGTTAATTTTAATTATACAGATACGAGAAACAGGCTTCATGTACATTGTCTAGATATCATATGGAATAATCACCCCCCCCCCCCCCTTGTGCAGCAGTACCAGAACTCACAGGGCACATTATATGTGCGTGGAGAGAATCCTAAGGACCTTAATCTTGCCAAGTCTAAGACAGAAATACTCTCAAGTAGCCTGTATGATAGTGTCCCTTTGAGCAACAGTTAGACAGCAAGATGTCCTGCATTACACTCAACACAACATCGCCAGATGAAGGCAGTCAGGCAGAAGGAGTAAGAGAATGTGCTTCAATCAAAATTGAAAGGCTGGGGCAAAGATAATTCCCATCAGTATTTTATGGCTAAACCATAATGGTGGTATAAAATAATGTGGCTATATATCAACAAATACTTATCCAGTGCATAGTTTTACTGGAATTCCCTAAAACAACATGTAAGTATGGTCACCAGCCTGGACAGCTTTTAAAGTTGTCAGTGGGTTCTGATTATGATGCTTCACTATCAATTGCAATGTGCCCCTTAGCACCCATTGCAAAGGAACATAGATGTCTATATGTGGTAATGCATGCCGTATTGCCTTATCTATCTTAAAATAATAGTAGATTACCCACTGTATGGTGAGTAAAATAGATAATCTTCACTTCACTTCTTCACTTCACTTTATTTCTTAATTAGTCACTCTCCACCAAGGTGCTCCGAGCGACTTACAATCTAAAATAGCATTTACACAATATAAAAATATTCAACATAAAAACATTCAACAGTGACTATTTGGCAAATTAGATCTGATTACTTAAACCAAGTCTTGAGTGCCTTTACAGTGTTGTTCTTATGTTGTTATACTTCTGATTTCTAATTTCTTCTCAAGTCTCCTACTATTCACCTTCACCAGAGGGGTGGGGTGGGTGGGGGGAGCAGTATACCAATCTAGTGTTTCAATTTTTTAAAATCACATACTGAATATACTCATGAATAAGTTGACCTCATGCATACATTGAGGGCAGGTTTTCAGGCTAAAATTATGGATTTTGATATGACCCTTGGATAAGTTAAGAGTCACTCTACAGAAAAGCTATAATATCAACTCAGGGGGCCAGAAATGTCACTATCATTTTCCTGTGAAAAATAGCTCCTCCCTTTCATAATTATACTCAGAAAGTGAAGTCTTATCTTTTTTGTAAGAATTAACATAATGTACTCACACTGACATGAGTATATGTCAATCCAAGTTTTTGGGAGTTTATTTTTGACTAAAATTTCTAGACTTATACATGAGTAATATGGGTAATATTTCCCATCACTTTGCTCAGGAGTGAGGATCTTCTTTCTGTTCAATAGCCAAGTTCCTTTACAGAGAAATCCTCAAAGGTTACATTCCAATGATGGGTATGCCTAAAGGCAAAAGAGTGAGACCGAAGATACCAAGTATATTTTATCTTAAAATTTCGGCTGTCAATAACTGAACCTTAGGAGAAATATTTCAGCCTCTTAGAACAAGGAGAAAACATATAAAACTGGGAAACTGCCAGAAGCTGATATCATGATCATAAATTTAAGATGGCCCAGAAGTGTGGTGCTGAAACAAAGAAGGCAAATAATATTTCAGGATACACAAAACTGCAGTTTTAAGGCCCCTTACACACAACTGTATAAAATCTACATTGAACTAGGTTATATGGCAGTGTAGACTCAGATAACTCAGTTCAAAGCAGTATTGTGGATTATCTACCTTGATATTCTGGGTTATATGGCTGTGTGGGAGAGCCCTAAGACAAATGTAGTAAACGTCCCATTATATTCTGTGTTAATCTTCTGGAGTACTGCATTCAGATCTGGATGTCTCACTTTAAGTTGGGGCAGGGTTGGAAAAGGGCAAAAAGAACAAGCAGTATGGAGAACAAAACATCTGAGAAAAGATAGAAATATTTGGAAATTTTCAGTCTGATGAAGAGAAGACAGAGGAATTGGGTTGCTGTGAGTTTTCCAGGCTGTTTGGCCATGTTCCATACAGCCTGGTAAACTCACCACAACCCAGTGATTCCAGGCATGAAAGCCTTTGACAATACATTGAGACAGAGGAATGATGTGTTTGTATTCTTTAAATATCTAAAGAAAATATTTAATATGCTAGAATGTTTGCTTTTTGCTGCAGGAGGGTAGAAGAAGGTCTGTTGGCTCTGAGTTACAGGAGTATGGATTTTGATTGAACATTAGAAGAAATACTAAGAATAGTTCAACAATGAAACAACTGTTTAAAGAGGGTCCATGTAAGAGTGTGAGGAATAATGGGGGAACCACCCTTATAGGAAAGCATAGAGTACTCCCTTAATCTAATGGAACGATATACAAGTGTGGCTCCAGACATGTTGATCATCAGCTGAGAGATTGTGAGGGAGGTGTATGTGAAGGGTGGGGCTGGGGAAAGATAAAAGGGGAAGATGCAGAGGGGGAGGAGAAAGATAAGAAAGAATGGGGAGAGATGCCTTTGAATCTTTCTGTGATGAGACTGCAATAAAAGAACTATTGTGAGTACTTTGACCAGCTTGTCTGCTTTTACTTGAATACTGTTTTTACATTACTCAAATGGCAGAAGAAAAGCTTTTGACATGAATGCTAGAGCTTCTGTCGTTCCTCTCCCCATGTAAGAAGAGCAAATTACTACAGAGTGCTATGAATGTTCTAGGTCAGTGTTTCTCAACCTATGAGTCGGGATCACTGGAGGGGTCATAAGGGGGGTTTCAGAGGGGTTGCCAAAGACTATCAGAAAACACATATTTCTGATGGTCTTAGGAACCCTTTGGCAGAGAAGGCTGAAGATCTCTCTGCCTGTCCTTCTCTTCCTTTTTGGTGTTGGTGAACTACAACTCCCAGAATTCAAAAAACATCCCCCCAACCCCACCAAGATTCAATGTTGGCCATGTAAGTAGTGTGCCAAGTTTATTTATTATTTATTTTATTTATTTCGGGTACTTCTACCCTGCCCTTCTCACCCCGGAGGGGACTCAGGGCGGCTTACAAAGGCATAATTCGATGCCGGCATCACATAACAGTAGTATAAAACAACATAGCAGCAATTAACAGTTAGCAACAGTTTCTGCATTACAACAATAAAACCAATAAAAACCACTTACACCTAATTAACGGTCAGCGTTCGCCATCTCATAGTCCAATTTCCAATTCCACTTTGTCAGTCCTGTCAGTCCTAGTCGTCTGATTGTCCTTATCTAGTTGTCAGATTGCCCAAAGGCCTGGTCCCACAACCACGTCTTTAATTTCCTCCTGAAGGAGAGGAGGGATGTTGATGACCTAATTTCCCCCGGGAGTGAGTTCCACAGGTGAGGGGCCACCACTGGGAAGTTTGATGCAGATTCATCGTGGATTGGGTTCAGAGTGTTCTTTGATTCTAGGTTAACTATAAATCCCAGCAACTACAACTCCCAAATGTCAAGGTCTATTTTCCCCAAACTCCACCAGTGTTCATATTTGGGCATATTGAGTATTCAAGCCAAGTTTGATCCAGATCCATCATTGTTCACGTCAGCATATTTTCAATTTTAATGTATTACATTTGGCCCAGCCATTTTAAAACTGTTTATATGCCACTATTGATAGTTTTTTTTGTTATGTGATTTATATGATTTGTATTTTATTGATTGTTTTATTAATGTTGTGTTATTGATGTTGATGACGTATTTTGGGCTTGGCCTCATGTAAGACGCACCGAGTCCCATGGGGAGATGGTAGAGGGGTACAAATAAAGTATTATTATTATTATTATTATTATTATTATTATTATTATTATTGAGTCCACAGTGCTCTCTGCATGTAGGTGAATTACAACTCCAAAACTCAAGGTCAATGCCCACCAAACCCTTCCAGTATTTTCTGTTGGTTGTGGGAGTTCTGTGTGTCAAGTCTGGTTCAATTCCATCATTGGTGGAGTCTAGGTGAACTATAAATCCCAGCAACAACAACTCCCAAATTACAAAATAAATCCACCAATCCCACCAGTATTCAAATTTAGGCATATTGGGTATTTGTACCAAATTTGATCCAGTGAATGAAAATATATCCTGCATATCAGATATTTACATTATGTTTCATAACAGTAGCAACATTACAGTTATGAAGTAGCAACAAAAATCTTTTTATGGTGGGGGGGGAATGTATTAAGGGGCCACGGTATTAGGTATTGCAGTAAGTTGTAAAATGATCAACACCAAATGTGTGTGTTAAAGAAAACCTTATACTGTTAATCATTATGTGCAGCTGCTAATCCAGGTCAGCTAGTAAAATTGAGCCACACCCAGTGGGATATAACTGTATGTGTTTTAGAATACAGTTGCTTTTGCTCTGAGGAGCTTATGCTCACAGCATTTTGCTCAACCATTTGCGCTGCTCATTTGGAGGAAGATGAAGAAGCCATGCTCTTGGCATTCTGTAATTCTTACAAGGACTATGTAAGTTTGTCGCACTGTTTATTTTGTATGCAACACTGCAAGTTTATGTTTTGACTCTGCTGACAAAAGTAAAGTTTTTCTGTTCTTTTCCTCTTGCCTTTAAGCAAAGTTATTGTGTCTTTTGCATTGGACCAGACTAAATTCCGCTTAAGCATAACATTAGGAAGGTTGAGAATCACTGTTCTAGGTATATTTTCTGAACCGAGAAGAGGATTGGACTATTTGGCCTAGAGGGGCCTCTCCAACTTTATATTTCTATGTAATCATGGATTTAACAACACATTACCTGCCTATCTGTTTGAGTCTCATGGGGCTGTTTAGACATCCTATTCAATAAACACTGCAAACTTCCAGAAACTTGAGTCTTTTTTTCTGAGTCGTTAACACAGGAGACTTAATTCAACAACTTATTCCCAAATGAGGCAGTCACTTGAATCAGAGCTTCTTTAGACTTGTCACACCAAAAGAGTGAATACTTATGCAATACAAGAGCAGTTTATTTTTGTTTACTTCACTTTGTTTTACCATAAAATATTTTTCACCTTTACAGGGTTGTGCATCTTGTGTCCAGCAAGTAACGATGTCAGTGAAACTTACAACAAAATGTTAAAAGTCAGAGGAATTAATACTTCTGCAAGGGTATACATAATTTTGGTTAATAATTTATTGTGATGCCATATATGAACTTGCAGCCCAAAAGGGGCTTAAACTTCTAGATTAATTGACCAATTTGCAGTCAGCGCAGTCAGTAAATATTTCAGCACATTAAACAGGAGCCTGGTAGAGTTGAGTCCACGTGAACACATCTATCCCTACTGTAGTAGCTGGCTTCAACAGACTGGATTTTATTGGTGTCTAATGAATAATTCCTGAACGTGATAGTTTATCTATTAAATAATCTGACATTTCACTGCAAATTTTCTCCAAACCTCTTTGTTTATGTGTGTAAAGAATACTAGATCAGCCTAAATTTTGAGATGAGTATCAACCCTGACACACAATAAAAGGCCTCTACAGCACAAAAGAGAAAAGCCATGTTTACACTGGAGGAGCAGGGGAGGCAGACATGCTCACTGTGAATGTGGCTCTGGCAGTCTTCTTGACACATGCGGACTTCTACAAAGTATCCAGAGATTTTTGCCTTTAACTTGATTTTGCCCATAACTAAGCAAAGTTGGGCAAGGGGTCCTCAAACTAAGGCCCGGGGGCCGGATACGGCCCTCCAAAAGCATTTACCCGGCTCTCACTCAGGTCAACCTATGTCTGAAATGACATGAAAGTTCACAACAACAACAATCCTATCTCATCAGCCAAAAGCAGGCCCACACCTAACTGAAATACTAGTAAGTTTATATTTGTTAAAACTGTTCTTCATTTTAATTATTGTATTCTTTTAAAGTGTTTTTTGTACTACAGATACGATATGTGCGCTTGCATTCATTCATTCATTCATGTTTTTTCAAATTATAATCCGACCCTCGAACAATTTGAGGAACTGTGACCTGGCCCTCTGTTTAAAAAGTTTGTGGACCAATGCTCTAGAGTTTTCAGGAAACTGTGTATTTGTGGGTTTTGTCGTCATTTGGACAGCTAGATAAGGCCAGTTTTGACCCAATCTGTTGTCCACATGCATACCACTACCATGTGCTGATCAGTTCTTCATTCCTTGCTGGCTATAAAGCTACCAGCAAATGCTTGGCCAATATAGTCACATCTGCTGGGGTCAGATAGGGATGCCTGTGTGATCAACATGAGAGAGTGTTGCTCCTTGCTGAAAATACAACCATGGTGGACAGACATTCACAAGGTGCTTTATGGGCGGTGAGGACAGTAATAGTGACATGGATGACAAGGGAAGTGTCCAGTAAGGCTGATGCCATCTTACCCCAGCTGGATTGACTGGACACCAATGTAGCACTGCAGAGGTTCCAGACCAGGGCTACGGCCCAATCCAGAATATAATGCTCTGGACTGGTCCCAGAATAAGAGGCTGGCGTAGAAGTGCCCAGCGTGCATTCACTACATCTAGATCAGACAAGAATAATCTTGTCCCCCTCCCCAAAACAATATCAGGGACTTCAATTTTTTTAAAAAAAAAAATATCTATAGCCTACGCAAGAATTAAGAAAGTGCCTAGAGACTGTATCCTCCAGCTCATTTCTAAATCCTTCAAAGAGCTCATTATAAGTAAACAATATGAAACTCCAATAATGGTGGAAGGTCGCAAACTCCTGTTTCTCAAGGAGATCCCAACGAGGCTGCTAAGAAAAAGAAAAGAATTCGCCTTTTTAGTTACAAAACTGAAGAAGAAAGGCATTGTCTTCCGATGGCAGTTCCCCCAGGGATTGTCATTCTACTACAAATCTAAAAGACACATAATTTTGGACGTACCAAAAGCAGAACAATTCCTACGTAAATATAAGAGGGATTTTGAGGAGGTCACCAATCGAGAGGAGATACGCTCGCAAAGAAAGGGGATGCAGAAGGACCAGTAATCTTTAGCTGCGCCCCAGGGCCAACAAGCAGAAGTGGAAGAACAGAGTAGCCAGAAGGGGGCAGACGACGATGATGAAGAAGAAGAAGAAGCAGCAGAAGCAGAAGAAGAATTGAGACTGTTATGAGATTTTGTAATGTTTTGGAGGGTATATAACAATGGGTAACAAGATGTGGGGAGAATTTGTGGTTTGAGGAGGGGGGAGGGAGAAGGAGGAGAGGGTTAATAGATGAAATCACAGGGGTTAAAAATTATTTCTATGAATGCGAATGGTTTGAACAACTGTATTAAGAGGAAAAGGGTTTTTCACTTCATACATAAAAATAAGGTGGACATAACTTGCATCCAAGAATCCCATTTTGTATCAAAAGATAAACACTTACTAGTCCAAGATAAATTGGGACAGTTATTTATGGCGTGCAATGTTAAGAAAACCAATGGGGTATTGTTCTATATAAATAAGGATCTAAACCCAGAGAAAATATACGAGGATGAAGAAGGTAGAATATTAATGGTCAAAGTGAAGCTGCAACACAAATATATTCTTTTAGTAGGGATCTATGCACCTAACACAAATCAAAAAATATTTTATAAAAAGTTATCAAATATCTTAGCAGAAGTAGAGGAGAAAGAAATGTTATGGCTAGGTGACTTTAACGGGGTAATCGACCCAAAGATAGATAGGAATTTTAAAAGAAAAAAAGACTCTAAGGAAGGGAGACTCCCGGGCATCCTACTCGCAGATTTAAAACACTGGGATTTATACGACCTATGGAGGATACAAAAGTCAGACAGAAGGGAATATTCATACTATTCTCATAGACATGGATCATCATCCAGAATAGACTACATTTTCGCTACTAAAGAATTGGTGGTCAAAACTGAGAAGGTGGAATTCCTCCCCAGAGTGTTCGCAGACCATAACCTGATGTTGTTACAATTAAAAGGGGGAGTGTGGGAAAGGAAGCCCTGGAGACTAAACGATTACATACTGAAAGACCAAAAAATTAAGGATAAGATCAGGTTAGGAATACAAAATTACATCAAACAAGGGGGACATAGCGGTAAAGACAGTTTGGGACGCAGGAAAAGCGGTGGTAAGAGGTCTATTAATCCAACAACATGCTATTTTGTGTAAAAAAAGAAACAATATGCAATTAGAGATGCTCACTAAAATCAGAGAGAAAGAAAAAGAATTAGATACATCTAAGGGGGACAAGAAAAAAGCAAAACAAGAGTTAGTTAAAGTCCAGCAGCAATATGAATTATTCTTATCAAATGAATTAGAAAAGAAAATTATGTACAATAGGCATAATTTTTTTGAAAATGCAAATAAACCGGGTAGACTCCTGGCTTGGCAAGTGAAAGATCATAGGAAGAGACCACTAATTGCCAAAATAAGGCACAAAGGAGAGACAATTACGAACATAAGAAAAATTCAAAAGGCTTTTGAAGATTATTATAGAAATCTCTACAAAAATAATCCAATAGATATCAAAAAAATAGACCAATGCCTAGCGGACATAAAGGTCACCAAGTTCACAGAAGATATGAAACTAGATCTGGATAGACAAATAACATGGGAAGAATTGAATACGGCCATAGATAAAGCTAAATTAAATAAAGCCCCAGGTCCAGACGGATTCTCTGCTCTGTTCTATAAGGTATATAAAGAAGAATTAGGTCCGTTATTGCTATCTACAATGAATCAAGTACTCCAAAAAGGAGAGATGCCAGGGTCCTGGGAGGAAGCTACAATAGTTCTCTTACCTAAACAGGACAGAGACTTGGAGCAAATAAAAAACTATAGACCAATTTCATTGGTTAATAACGATTATAAATTATTTGCTGAAATCTTAGCAAACAGGTTGAAACAAATTCTAGCTAAAATAATACATGGGGATCAAGCAGGCTTTCTTCCAGGCAGACATCTAAGTCAAAATGTGAGAACGGTGATAGATATATTAGAGTATGCTGAACAAGACCCAAGCAGAGAGATTGCATTACTATTTTTAGATGCAGAGAAAGCATTTGACAATGTGCAATGGGACTACTTGATTAAAGTCTTGGATCATTTCGGAGTGGGTCCGTATTTCAGAAAGGCCATAGGAGCCATTTACTCAAAACAAAGGGCTACACTAAAAATAAATGACCAAATGTCAAGCTATATAGAAATTCAAAAAGGAACAAGACAAGGCTGTCCCCTATCACCGCTATTGTTTATTTGGATATTAGAAATCTTGAACGGAAGAATTAGAGAGGCAAGTGAAATCAAAGGAGTTAAGGTAAAAGGGCATGAATTTAAAGGGAAAGCATATGCAGATGACGTGGTTTGTTTTTTAACGGACCCGTTAAGAAGCATGCATACCTTATTGGAGATTATTAATGAATTTAGCACTGTGTCAGGTTTTAAAATTAATAAAGAGAAATCAGTATTTCTAACTAAAAACATATCTACAAGAAATATTGCTAAATTGGCGAAACTAACTAATTGTAAGGTAGTGCCAAAAGTAAAATATCTTGGAATATGGCTCCCCAACAAAAATAGTAAACTTTACCAAAATAATTACGACAAAACGTGGAAGGAGATTAAAAGAGACCTTGTAAATTGGCAAAGACTTCAACTTACCTGGTTAGGGAGGGTAGCGGTAATAAAAATGATGGTATTACCTAAAATGTTGTTTTTGTTTCAGAACTTACCGATTATCAAGGGAGTAAAGGTTTTCAAAAAATGGAAGAGAGATTTGGTCAATTTCATTTGGAAAGGCAAAAAAGCCAGAATTGCTTATAGGAACCTTATTGATGGGAAAGACAGAGGGGGCTTGGCTCTGCCAGACCTCAGATACTATTATGAAGCAGCCAACTTTAGTTGGCTAAAGGATTGGATCAGACTGGAAAATAAGGAACTGCTTAACTTAGAAGGACATAATCTAAGATATGGATGGCATGCCTATCTATGGGATGAAAAGGACAGGGTGAATAAAGAATTCAATAGACATTTAATAAGAGCCAGCCTTTTGGCAATGTGGAAAAGGTACAAGAAGGAGATAGAGCCCGAAATCCCCTTATGGCTGCGTCCACTGGAAGCTGTGCAGAGACCGGCCACACATTCTGAATCTAGAACTTACGAAGAATATTTAGTTAAACAGAAAGGGCAATGGACACTCAAAGGTAGAGAAGAATTGGGGATAAAAGATTGGTTTTGCTTCTTTCAATTGCATGATAGATTTAGGAAGGACGTAAAGGTAGGAATTGCCTCTAAAAAGTCAGAGCTAGAACTTATTTTTGAGAAGGGCAACAAAGGCCTCATATCCAGGCTCTATAAATTTATCTTAGAATACATTTTAATAGATAACCAGATAAAACCTGTTATGATTACGTGGTCCAAAGATTTAGGCAGAAATATTGATTTGGAAGAATGGGAACATTTGTGGAAAAAGGGGTTTAAATTTTCAGTGGCCAGCTCAATTAGAGAAAATATGTTTAAAATGTTTTATAGAACCTATATAACTCCAGATTTATTGGCTAAAATAGAGAAAACAGGACAAGGAACTTACTGGAGATGTAAGAAGGCGAAGGGTTCATTTTTCCATGTATGGTGGATGTGTAATATAGTTAAAGAATTTTGGGGAAAAGTGGTGAAGGAAACAAACAATATGATTAACAAAAAAGTTAAGAAAAACCCAGAAATGTGCCTTTTAGGATTATTTAGAACATGTATCAGTGCAGGAGATGAAGAAATTTGTCAATATTGCTTTGTTGCGGCAAGACTAATAATAGCCAAAACTTGGAAAGGGGAAAAAGAGTTATCTATTAATGATTGGAGAGATAAGTTAGCAGACTATATCCAAATGGCCAAGCTGACAAATAGCAGCAGAGGAGGAGATAATGAAGAATTTGCAAATAAATGGATGCTGGCACTTGGGTATTTGGAAAAGAAGACAAAGGTAAATTTGAAGATTGCCATAAAGGGGATTCAGTGAAAGAAGATATTTGGGTAGTTGTTGTTTTGGAATGCGATCCTGTTTTGAGGGATGTCGGAGGTCAGGGGGTGGGGTTCACAGGTGGGGGATAGAGGGTTAGGTAATGTTAAGGTATAAATAATTGTACAACCAAATCTGATTGTACATATGTTTGATGAGCGCTGAATGTTTACTCTTTTGTAAATTTTTTGCATATGTTTTCTTTGTTTACTTTTTTCCTTTTGTTTGTTTGTTTTGTTTTCTGCATACACTATAAAACAATAAAAATTTAAAATAATAATAAAAAAAATAAAAAATATCTTTATGTTTAAAATATTCATAACAAAATATTTTAACACAATTTTAAAGGTTGCAGGATATAGTTATAGGAACACATTTAAATAAAATCAGTACCTCCAAGTTTTTTTTTTCATAATTTAGTAGTTAAATTATCTTTGAAGGTACAAAACTAGCTTGAGAAATCTTAAGTCTTAGAAAGAGATCTTTGCTCAGGTCTATCTGGTCCTTATGGTAAATCAAGTATATCACCACATTGTTACTGTAGATATGCAATTGATTTCCATATGTTTTTATTTTCAGCAACAGGTAGTCTCTGAGTTACAAACATCTGACTTACAAACAACTCATAGTTAAGAATGGGGGTGAGATAATAGGATGTGAGAGAAATCTACCCCTAGGAAAGGAAAATCAACCCTGGAAGAAAAGTTATCTCAACTAAAGCTTTATCTCCAAGTTTTGTTTCCACGACAAGCCACATTTTTCAAAATCCAATTCTCACAGGAACAGAAAGTGAGGTGAAATCTTCTGAACACGGGCACATACTGCAAAACAAACACCACAGGGGTGTTTAACCCTTCTCTATGTTATCCAAAGCATACCCTCCTTCTCTCGCTTTCTCTCTCCATATATGTATGTTTGTATTTATGTATGTATGTGCCCGGAATTACACTTTAAAATGTACCTGTTCCAACTTACAAACAAATTCAACTTAAGAACTTACAGAACCTATCTTGTTTATAAAATGGAGAGGGCCTGAATATTCAACCGTCGTCTTGCATGCACCCCTGAACAAGAGACTTTCTGTATCTCAACACTGAAAATGAGGATAACAAACGTCTACATATGAACAATAGAATTTTTATATCTCAACACTGAAAATGAGAATAACAAACTTCCACATATGCTGTAAATTAATTGGAATTATGACAATGGGAAAAATAGTATCCCTCAATAATATGACCTCTAGAGGTGGCTTACCCTCAACTGGCAAGGATCAGGAACAGTGAAGGAAAGTCTGGTTCTACAAAAATGGGCAATTTTCAAAATGCTTCTGGAAAATTGTAACAAGGGAACACAAAGTCTTGTCAAGACTATGTGAATCTAGTTATTTAAAAGAAACACACTTATCCATATAAGAATTTAATCCCAGAAAGACACCTTAAGGACAACATTTATTGTGAGGTAATAACTGAGAAAATTAGAAGCACTTGACTTCTGCCATGTAGCTTCAGGGACATTATGATTAATACTTCATCTATATAGCCTGTTGTTCAATTAGATTTTAATTCATTTGTTACTAAGCCTTATTACTTAAGAAAGCAAGGACATCATGTCATAAACTTTTAGAAGAAATAATGAACTCTCTCATTTTTATTTTTAATTTAGGACTCCAATTTGGCAAACAACATGCTCAATAAAATCTCAATTTATGAACAGAAATGGAAGGATTTTTTTTTCATCTGTCAATAAATTAATTGAATGCATACTACTTTCAGCAATATAATACTGCAATAAATTAATAATTTTATATCACACTTTCTTCTTAACAATTAGTTAACAGTATGTCTAAAGCAATACAAATTAAAAACTATAAAACATTTGATAAAAGAATAGATATGAAGTTACAGTACTTTAAAAAGTATTAAGCAATTTATCAGGTTAAAGGATTAAACATTAAAACATTACAATTTATTAAAAAATATGAACCATAAAACACAGGAAAAGCACAAAGTATCATGAAAATTTCAACCCACTCAATTACCAAAAATTTGGTTGCACACAAACGTTTTCACTTGTCGATGGAAAAACAGTAAAGAGTGAAGTCTACTGGTCTTCCTAAAGGAGAAATACCAAAGACTAGGAGCAGCCACCAAACAAGCCCTCTTCCTTGTTCCCACCGAACAAGCCTGAGAAGGTGGAGAGACAAAGAGAAAGCCCTCTCCAAATTATCTTAGGACCCTTCCACACAGGCATATAATCCAGAATATCAAGGCAGAAAATCTCACAATATCTGCATTGAACTGGGTTGTCTGAATCCACACTGCCATATTTACCAGTTCAAAGCAGAAAATGTGGGATTTCAGTGTGAAAGGGGAGTTAAAATCTACTAGGCTTTTGCAGAGAGAGAGGAATCTTCAAATGATGCAATTCAAATCACCAAATTTTGAATAGTGCCCATAAACGGCCTGGCAATCAGAACAGCTATTGCAATGCTTCCTGTAGTCAGTTTCACTTGGCAATTTAGCAGTTCTTTGGGCCGAATGAAGCCCTTACAATGAGTGTATGAGATAATCATTATAAACAATTATAAATAGAAATCAACATTTGGATTTTTCATACTCATCATTTTAAATGAAGAATGATGCAAATCTGTTAGGGGAGATTCTTATTAAGCAGAGCAAGTCATAGTGAACATGAACAACACACTGCTCTTGTTCTAGTCATCTAGGCTCCTCTGAAGATGGCAGCCACAGATACAGGTGAAACGTCACAAGAGAATACTACTGGAACATGGCCACACAGTACAAAAAACTCACAGCAACCCATAAAAGCCTTTGACAACACAAGATATTCGTTATCAGGATTATTCAATAGCAGGAACCCCTCAGCTATGCATACCAGACTTTGAAAGCATCATAGCTTCAGCTATTATTAACTCACTTAACAATAGTTTTAAATCAATATCTCTTCTTCTTCTCTATAAAAGTAAAGCAATACACATTTCAATATTTTTAGATATCAGTTTAATTCAAATGTAGTTTTAGTTCAGTTCACAGTATAGCTGGTGAAATCATATGTTAGAAAAGCTTTTAGCTAAAGTAAAGCCTGACACTCTGGCAATTTGTTCTACATTTATAAATAAGAGCTCTGGCCTTTTACTCAGAAAGGAAAACATTATTATACATAGTTTAACTTAGTCTCATTTCTACAGATTCCTTTGACAAACTTTGCATACCCTGAGCAATCCTAACTCCTGCACTTCTTCAAATTTAATTTGTCATAAATTGATTGATCTTGGCAGTTGTCCCCCTCCCCCCAATATAGAGTATAAATTGAAAAGAGAAACATGCACTATACAGTACATGTCTTGTTCCCTTGTAGTATTATTGTTGACAGGACACAAGACCTTATTGCAGGCATGCGCAAACTTTCTAACTTGAGGGCCGCATAGTGGGCCAGAGTGGGCGGGCCAGGAGGAAGGGGGTTCTCGAAGCCCCCTCCCTGCCCTTTCCTTCCCTTCCTCTTCTTTTTAGGAGGCAGAAAGTTAAGGAAAGATGGGAAACATTTGGATTTCAAAAGGGTTAGCCTTCGTCAGGATGAGATGGTGGACAGGAGAGAAAAAGTATAGCTATTAGACCCCATACTGCCTGATGTAGAATCCTAGAATCCTAGAGCTGGAAGAGACAGCTCCCGATAGACAGCCCCTGCAGAAAAGCCTCCAGAGAAGGAGACTCCACCACACTCTGAGGCAGCCTGTGCCACTTTCTTACTCTCAGGAAATTCTTCCTAATCTTTCCAGTCGAATCTCTTTCCCCACCCTTTGAATCCATTGCTCCCTTGTGCCCTGGTCTCTAGAGCAGCAGAAAATCACACACACACCCCCTCAAGGGAACACCCTTTCTCATGTTCCCTCTCTACCTTCTCTTCCCCCCAGGAGGAAAGGAGGAAGGAAAAAGAGAAGGGAGGGTGGAAGAGAAGGGTAGAAGGAAGAAATGGTGGAAGGGAATGGAGGGAGGGGACAGAGAAGGAAGGAAAGACAAAAGGGAAGGAAGGAGGAAGGAAGGAAGGAAGGAAGGAAGGAAGGAAGGAAGGAAGGAAGGAAGGAGAAAGAGAGAGGGGGAGGAGGGAGGAAAAAGAGAAGGTAGGAAAGAGAGAAGCAAGGAGGGTAGGGTGGTGTGAGAGAGGATGATCTGAGAAGAGCCCAAGAGACCACATCCAGCCCCTGGGCCTGGGTTTGCCTAAATCTGCCCTAGTGAGTCCAAGATTTGAAATGGAATGATATGTACAAAGACAATTTTTAGGGAGTGCTTCATTACCATAGTTTTACAACCCTCTTATTCTGTTTTATCAACAATAAACTGGAACAGTGAGGAGAATGATGGAGAAATCTAACAGAATTTAAATACACATTTTGTGTTGTAAGAATCTAACTATAAAATATGGATCAGATGCTCAATATATACTTTCCTGCTTCACTCCTCAGACATATTTTCCCCTCATTTTAAAACTTTTCAAGGCATGAAGACTATGAAAGCATTGAAAAATTTAAAAAAATATCTGAATTCTACATTATTGTGAGGGCCAGCTCTTACAAAGGTGAAGAAGACAGAATTGTACTTTCACAAAAAAAACACAAAAAAAACCTAGGTACTAATCCTGCCCATTTCTTTTACTTGTGACATATAAGCTCTTACAGCTCTAGGGCAGATCTTTTTTTGAATTTGTTGGTCTTGTGCTTCTAGGTACTACTTTAACTGTCAGGCACCAGCATGGGACATTTAGTATTCCAAAATTATGTTGTTTCAAGCCCACAGTGAATTAGGCTTTCAGTATAGAATTCTGCGACATTGTTCTGTGAATATCTGGAAACTATTTCCCCAGATTTCACCCACCTGTTTCTGTTTTATATCTTTTTGCAGTGGAGTTTTTGTTTTTTTTTGTCCCAGTCAATGTAATTATGTTGGGACAAAAGATGTCTCATGACATTTTTAGAGACACATGATGCATTGCAACAGACTAATGTACTCTGGTTGTCAGTATGTTGAAGCCATCTGAAGAGACATTGAAAGTCTCAATGAGATCAGGAAGCATAAAGCATACATCTACAGGTTGATCTACCAGAGAGCTCTCTAAGCTCTGCCAGTGAATTCAGAGAATTGTTCCAGAAAGTTCTAAATCCCTCCACAAACAACACAATTCAGGATTCATTGGATAGAGCCATGATAGTTAAAGTGGGATTAAACTGCTATAATTGTATTACCCACTGTCACTTATCCTGAACAGACTAGAGTTTTAGTGGGGTCAGGAAATATAGTTCTCAGTTAAAATGTTTCTTTTTGTCCTATTGCATTTGGGCTTTCTGTGATAATACAAAGCTTACTACTGAGCACAGTGACAGCATTTTTCTAGTAATGGAAAACAGCTGCTAATGTTTTAGAAAAAAACAGTGAAATTCTGTAAACAGCCCCTCTTTATAAAAAATACAGAAAGAGGCCAATCATGAATGTTACCCTGCTTATACTGTTTTATTTTTTGCTAGCTAATGTTCTGAAAAGAGTATCATTTTGAGAAACAATTCCTGGTTCTTTTGCAGATCTTTTTTATTTGTTTTGTTTGGGAAATAGATTTTTCATGGCAATTTTTACATTTGACTAATTTGAAGCATTAGTCATATATTAGTATATTTGTTGCATATCATCCAAAGTACTCAGCAAAACAAGAAATCCAAGATTTCAGCATATTACCTTTCCTTAGTTCCTTTTTCCAACGAAGTATGTAAACCACAAAGACAAGTAATAAATAAACCTATCACAATGGGCCCTTGAAAGATCCATGTCAGTTAATCTTGTAAGAGTTGGTTTCTACTTCCCCACACAGTGCTCCTCTCCAAACCCTCACCCTCAATATCTGCTCTAAAGTACAATCCTGGAAAAAACTCTAGAGAGGAGTTTTGCGTGGTGTGGTGGTTTGGCAAAAGAGAGAGAGAGAAAAAAGATGGTCTGTTGGAGTGCCCATAAACACTGTGAGGTGAAGGCATCTTCCTTGGGACTTACTGCTAGGCCTTTTCTGTTGGCACAGGAGGACCTAATTAAACCATCGTTATGTTGTTAAATGTATCTAAGCAATGTAGTTAAGGAACACAAGGAGTAGCGAAGTCTCAAATTAAGACAATGCTATCCAATGAAACAAACAAAACCCATAAAGCTAAATGTTTGCTAAATGTATTACAGTTTCTGTTACTGTGAGAAAAAACATCTTCATTTTCCACACATTTTCCTGTGTATTTATCAACACAAGCATACTGATTTTTCTAATATAAAAATACTGTTGTTTATTGAACTATATTAAGTTTTATGGTAACATATTCAACTTCAATTCATTCTAATGATTATATAATTTATTGCAGTTGTAATGCACAATAAAATATTATGAAGCCTTTTTATGTGCTGGCAGGAGAAGATGGGAGAATATACTATTACCAAAATTGAGAGAAAGAGGGAATGTCCCATAATGCCTTGCTGGCCCAGCGCTATAAATCAACAGGCAATGTATCTATAGCTAGATCTGAGAATCCCAGTATTTGGAAACTATTATACAATTCCTTCAAGCCCTCTTTCAATCTCTCCTAACTTTCCCAAAGGACCTGAAATTTGAAATATCTGCAGCTGTGTTCTGAAGCTTCTCCTTGGCTAGGGATTCAAATCATCAATCCATTTGTAACAGTATAGTCATATTAAAGTCAAACAGACTGCTATAAAATTGATAGATTGTGAATTAGTATTTGTAGCTACAAATCCCATGCCTTGAAACAGTCATATCGACCTCAGTGATATTACTGCTAAGTAACTGGATAATGGGTTGCAGTCCTCTCCTTGAACTATGGACACAACAACCTTGAATAGTTTAATTTCCTGTTTCGCTACCAAGGTCACTGTTGAGTGTAAACTGTAGCCTGAAATTAATTTCTTATGCTAGAAACACTGTTCTGCCCCCTTCTCTTCCCTCCCACTCCCAACAGCCTGCAAGAAAATAGTGTGTTGCTGATTGAACATATATCTGTGCCTCATAATTTTTCAGAGCCCCTTGATTCTTGTATTGCATATTAAGCATGGAATTTCTAATATAGTTTGACAGTACTGGAGTAAGACCAACACAATAAAATTGTTCTGCATGAGGCTCTTTGTACAGGACAAGGTCAAGGAGTTAATAGGACAGGAGGCTATGAACGGTGTCCATTCAACAGCACTTTGAGCATGGCCTGAGTATAACTTATCCAAAATGCTTGGAACCAGAAGTGTTTTGAGATTTTTTTTCAGATTTTGGAATACCTGCATTTGCATACATGGCGATAATGAGTTATCTTGGAAATGGGGCCCAAGTCTAAAGAGGAAATTCATGCATGTTTAATATATACCCTATACACATATCCTATCTCAGACACCTAAGTGGACAATTTTGGATTTGGGAGTATTTTGAACTTAAGGGCATTCTGGATAAAAGATGCTCAACTTTTACCCATTTACTATGGTCTAAGGTCTATTGACTTACCCCTCCTAACAAATTATCCAAAAAGCACAAAGGACCAAATTTTGAAAGCATAGTTTGAATGCCAAAACATATGCCATCAAGCATATGAATGAAAACCAGAAACTTTTATGAAGTAACTAAAAGGAAAAAAAAATCAAGTTTTATTAATGTTTTTATTTGTGATACTCCTGAAAGCAATTTGATTGGCAGTCTTTATGAAAAATAAACATTTTATACAGAAAGCAAAACTGTGAGTATGAAACAAATCAAAGTATGTGAAAACATAAACATGAGGATCTTTGCCAGAAATTCAGCTAAGTGCCCCAAACTACTCACTACATTTAAACATGAGCCATTAAGCTAGTTTAAGACAGAATTGCCAGATTTTAAAAAGATATTAAAAACCTGAGATATACACTGTCATTTGTGTATCTAAATGTTGACAAATGTGGTAGTGATTTTTATTTTGTCTTTATTCTAATGACACTTTATGTGATCTGCTGTGATACTTCATTGTGTCATTTGGACAAAAATCATGGTGGCAATTGACTGAATTTATTAACTTAATTTGAGGCTTCTCACCCAACCAAGGGTTCCTTGGCTTGGCTTTGTGGCTGCCCCATCCTCTTGGAATTGCCTTCCCGAGCATTTATAAAATATTCCTTCCCTAATTGTTTCTAAGGCTGCATTTATCTTGCATAATAAATGCCGTTTGACACCACTACAACTGCCATGGTTCAATGCTATGGAATTATGGGAGTTGTTGTTAAATAATGTCTTCAACCTTCAACCTTTGCAGTCAAAGGAACCGTGGTGGCACCATGGGCTAAACCCTTGTGCCAGCTGGACTAATTACCTGAAGGTTGGGATGTTGACCTGAAGGTTGCTGGTTCGAATCTATGAGATGGTATGAGGTCCTATCTGTCAGCTCTATTTTGTGGAGATATGAGAGAAGCCTCCCAGTAGGGTGGTAACACATCTGGGTATTGGGCTTGAAGCACACATTGTGTGTGGGTACAGGTCATAGAAAAGGGACCTCTGGGGGAGTGAGCTTCTGTTGTTAGGCCAAGCTTCTGCCGACCTAGCAGTTCGAAAACATGCGAATGTGAGTAGATCAATAGATACCGCTCTGGTGGGAAGATAACGACACTCCACGCTCTCATGCTGGCCACATGACCTTGGAGGTGTCTATGACTCCTGCTCTTTGGGTTAGAAATGGAGATGAGCACCAACCCCCAGAGATGGACACAACTAGACAATGTCAAGGCGAAACCTTTATCTTTACTACCCCTGACAGATGGCCATCCAGCCTCTGTTTAAAAGCCTTCAAAGAAAGAGATTCCACTACCAGGCCTGAAGCCGGGGGGGGGGGGGTAGGAGTTCAAACCCCCCCCCCCCCCAAATTTTTCAGGTTAAAAAAATTTGGTTTACTCATGAATTTTAACTGGTTAATCAAATCCCTATGCTAAGTCTATGAGACTGCACCTGCAGAAAAATCATCAAATGCACTGGAAGCATATCTTATCTTGTCTGTGATGGACAGTTTTTTTCTAAATGTGAAGAGAACTTCTTCAGATTTCTGCAACATTGCCAGTGTCAACAGCTACAAATGAAAGGTCGTTTTCAACCCTTAAACATTAAGCACAATGAGGCAAGAAAGACTGACTGGACTTGCACTCTTGATTGTCCACCAAAGTTTATCAATATAGCTTGATTTCTGTCAAAGTGTATTGACACAGTTTTCAAGTGTTTCTAACAAACGTTGTGGTATTCTTTTGTAACTATAAATTATCAATTAGCAATCATTTTCAGTTATTTTAAGACTTGAAACTTTAACTAAAATAGAAATTTGATTTAATGAAGTCTATATAAAATATACTTGAAACCATATAATTTAAAGTATTTTATGTTATGGCACGATGAAACATGCCTGTTACCCTTTGTAGTCTTTTACCTAGGTCATTTCTATCTTAAATGCTGGTTATAAGTTTTAATACTTGTTTTATCAGTTTTATCTGCTGTTAATTCCACCCACATTGTGTGTTTTATTTATTATTTATTATTATTTACATTATTTCTATCCCACCCATATCAGCCCGAAGGTGATTCAGGGCGGTATACACAGTCGGCACAATTCGATGCCATAAAAATACATACATTAATAAGCAAAAAAAAAACCCATTATAGTTCATTTAAACATAAAGACAGAGCATAATAACAATTTAAAAACAAAGAACTATGTCTTCTCATTCAAATCCTCATCCATTCCATCGTCTTGGGCCGTTCCTGGGTCATTTTCCCATTCAAGTTTGTCTATCTATTCCGAGGTTCCAAATGCTTGCTCGAAGAGCCACATTTTTATTCTTTTCCAAGAGGTCAGGAGGGAGGGGGCTAATCTAATATCGCTAGACAGGCAGTTCCACAGCCGGGGGGCCACCACCGAGAAAGCCCTGTCTCTCGTCCCCGCCAGACTTGCTTGCGAAGCAGGCGGGATTGAGAGCAGGGCCTCCTAGGACGATGTCAAGTTCCTGGAGGGTTCGTCGGAAGAGACACGTTCGGATAGATAAGCTGGGCTGGAATCGTTTAGGGCTTTATAGGCCAAAGCGAGCACTTTGAATTGAGGTTGGTTTTAATCAGTTTTGGCTATTTTTGGCCTGACTAACCTTGCATACCTTGTATCTTATACCTTTTACAAAGCAATAAGGGTGTTTGGACTGTATTAAAAATGTTGTTGTGTTATCGAACTACTCTTCATGATTTGCTAAAGAAAGTTTCAACCCTCCCCGAATTTTTTTTCTGGCTACTGCCTTGCCCACTACATATTATAAATAATAATAATAATAATAATTTAAAATTACTTAACAACAACTACCACCTAACTAAGGGCCCTTCCCCACAGGAATTCCATTCTGGGGTGTTTTCAGAGGCAGCAAAGGAAGCGCAAGCCTGACCACGGGCGTCTCCAACCTACCACGGTGTTTTTCATCATGGCTTTGACGGTGAATCCATCGCTGACCTGTTTCCTGGTCCTTTTGGACTGCCGCAGGGGCTCCTGCAGCTGCGGGGGCCTGCTCCTGTAAGGGCTCAAGCCCTCTTTCTCGGCCACCATCTCCTCGGGCACTAAACAGTCCCAATGCCTTGCGGGACCCGGTGGGGCGGAGACAACGTATAAACGGCTTGACCACCAAGACTTCAAGCACACCAAGCTTTTCTGGACTCCCACCTCTTTCCCTCAAACTTCGCCCGCGAGCAGTTTTCGGAAAGGGTGAGGAGGGAGGGGGGAAGGGAAAGGGGAAACTCGGCCTGTTTCTAACACTAACTCGCTTCTAAGGACTCCGTTGCTAAGCAACGCATCAACAACCTGCCCGGGCGGACTCAGAATTCCGGCTTCGGGAAACCTTGGTCTCCCTGAGCATGCGCTGCATTTCTGCGCATGCTCAGTCACGAAAGACGAAGCCCCTTTGCCTGTAGTTTTGCCCTCCCTTTCATGCCCGCGGAATCTACAAGTGGCCCCAAACTCTTCCCGGAGTTTTGGACTTCAGCTCCCAGAATCCCTCTTCATTGGCCACGGCAGCTGAGGCTTCAGGGAGTTGAAGTCCAAAAAAACGGAAGGACTAGCGTTTGGGCTCCACTGTTCCTAGCATGAGCTGTTGTACCAAGTGGAAAACACCGTGTTAAGACTGGAGGAAATCCTTGACGCGCATGCGCAGCAGTTATCGGTGGAGCTTTTTGCCCGGTTTCCGCCTTAACTTGCTGCAGAGGTTTTCCAGGGTTGAGCATACTTCATTTGAAATGCTTGGGACCAGAAGTGTTGTGGATTTCGGGATTTAAAAAAAACCATATTGTAATATAGTAATGCTAATATATTAAATGTAATCACTACTGCTAATATATAATGATATACTGTTTTATTATTGTATATTTTAAGTTATAATGATTTTGCTTGTTAGCTCTTTGAGATAATGCGGGATATAAATCTATACAATAAAATAATTTGCCTATAAGTCTATAACACACTGATTGACACTACAGAATCCATTAATTATCCATATCCATATAATAATAAGAATAAGAATAATAAGAAGAAGTTTTGGAGCACAATACTCCTGATCATGTTAAAAAACAAAGTATGGATTGTCGATGTTGCAATCTCAGGTGACTGCAGGATTGACAAGAAGCAACTGGAAAAGCTGACACGATATGAGGATTTAAAGATCAAACTGCAAAGACTCTGGCACAAGCCAGTCAAGGTGGTCCCAGTGGTGATCGGCACACTGGGTGCAGTGTCTAAAGACCTTGGCTTGCACTTAAACACAATTGGCACTGACAAAATGACTACCTATCAGATGCAAAAGACCATCCTACTCAGATCTGCACACATTATTTGGCAATACATCACACAGTCCTAGACACTTGGGAAGTGACTGGTGTGTGATCCAGTACAACAGCCAGCAGAGTGGTCTTGTTTGCTGTGTACTCAACTTCTTGTGTTTATTATTATTATTATTATTATTATTATTATTAAAAAGACTGTGGCACAAGCCAGTAGAGGTGGTCCCATTGGTGATCGGCACACTGGATGCAGTGGCTAAAGACCTTGGCCTGCACTTAAACACAATTGGCGCTGACAAAATGACCACCTATCAGATGCAAAAGGCCATCCTACTCGGACCTGCACACATTATTTCCCTAGACACTTGTGAAGTTACCAACGTGTGATCCAATAAAACAGTCACTAGAGTGATCTTGTTTGCTGTGTACTAATCTTGTTGTGTTTTAAATAATAATAATAATAATAATAATAATAATAATAATAATCTTTATTTATATCCTGCCTTTCTCC
This sequence comes from Anolis sagrei, assembly GCF_037176765.1. Classification (NCBI taxonomy): domain Eukaryota; kingdom Metazoa; phylum Chordata; class Lepidosauria; order Squamata; family Anolidae; genus Anolis; species Anolis sagrei. Next base: position 66,819,009 of record NC_090021.1, read on the forward strand.
CTTACAAAGGGACCCAAAGTGGTTTCCAACATATAAAATACAGTGAAATACAATACAAAATCTGCAGCAACCAAAATACAAAACATAATAAACAATTAATAAAACAAACATAAACATTTTAAAACCAGTAAACATAATTGTGTCTTCTCAGAACTTATTCCACTTTTTGCATATTGTACTTCACATTGCTCAATGAGGACTGACCTTCTCATCAACCTAGATTTATCCACCGAATGCTTACTTGAATAAGAAGGTCTTCAGCTGCCGCTTGAATGATATTAGGGAGAGTGCCTGTGATGGCACACCAGGGAGATCTAATGAAAAACCCAAATGTGTCTGGCTATTTTCCCAGTGACCATCGATATGCCCTAATTACTATAATTCCCCCAAAATAAAACTCTATAAACAAGATTAAGTTTAACCAAATTGAGTTTACTAAACAAACAAGATGAATTACAACAATGTACAAAGGTGAAGATTAATTATGATGGTATAACTGAGGTAAATATAACTATACACTATGGGGGATGATGTAACTATCTATCTATGACAAATATTATCTATCCTTTATTACATATATTATCTATAAACTATCTATCTAACTATCTATAACTATTCTATGGCAAATACAACTATCTACGAACTATCTATTATAAACTTTAGGGCAAATACTATCTATAAGGCAAATACGTGTTATAAACTTTAAGGCAAATACGGCTATAACTATTCTATGTATATTACTATCTATCTATAAGCTTTGGCAAATACGTGATTAGGATGGCCTGTTCAAATTGCTTGGCCAGACCAGACACTATCTGGCAACTATCTATAAGCTAAGACTGACAAAGAATGGGAAACGAAGTTCTATAACCAGCCCATTCTGGCTCTGAGTCAGAATGGGCTGCACCAACCGAACTCGGCCTCTAGGGGAACCTAAGCTCTCCCCTAAACTTGGTAAAATGGAACAGTCCAACTGAGAAATAAACAGGCCGAGACATCACACTCCCCGCTCAAATTTGGAACAAATTTGCATACACAAACTATAACAAATCACTTTATACAATTAAATACAACAAACTTTAAACTTTTAATAAAACCACCAAGTCTGTGATAAGTCTTTGGTGAGTATCAGTCTTTCAGTTGGAGTCCGTCTTGATTGGAGTCTTCCTGATATGGTCATCCACACTCGGACACTCTTCTTGGGTAACACCCGTATGCCAACTGTTCCAGGAAGCACTTTGGTCCTTTAAAACAATGTCTCTTACCCTGACATCCTCGTGGGAGTGCTGTCCAACCTTTCTTCTCTGGAGTTGACTCAGGAAGCTCCGGAAAGGTCAATGGTGTGTTGTCCTTTGGAGAACCTGGGTCTGCGAGGCATCCGGAACCCGACAGCCAGCTGGAACGCAGCAACCTCCGAGCAGATGCCCCTCGGGAAATGATGTCTGCAGGTCTCTCCTCAGCGGCGACATGAATCCACCGACTTGGCTCAGCACAGGAAATGCTCTTGTTGCCATCTGGCCTATTGCTGGTCTCACACGCAGTGTTCGGCCCCAAACGAATGGAAACCTGGCAAGCTGACTTTTTGAGCAATGCCTTCTTGTGGGATGGCACTGCTTCTTTGTTTGGAATGTCCATAAATCTTTGTTCTTCTTTGGAGAAGCTTAAGTCAACGTCCCTACAAGCGGATTCAAAAATTGACGAGTTGTCAATTATCGAACTTGAACAGCAAACACTGATCTGGCTTAAACAGCTTTGCAATTGTGTAGGGCATGACTTGGAAGATTTGCTGTAGCCCACTAGCTTGGATATGGCTGGAGGGCACATTTTGTCCTTGCAGACTGGCCCTATGACTATCCACCCTAACGGAAGCTTCTGGGCGATAGGAGCTCCTGGAGGGCCTTTTATTTGTTCTAGGATTTGAAATAAATCCGGACAGTCTGAACCTAAAAGGAGAGCTATGTCGGCCTCTAAGTCTAAGTCAGGGATCTGACTTTTAAGTCTCTTCAAATGAGGATGACTCTCAACCACTGATTTGGTTACTATTTGACCTTTGTTCCTTGGTATGGTGGAACACTCAAGCAATGCAGGCAACTTGAAACTTGTCTTGCTACCACACGGAGAGATGGTGAAGCCTGATGTAACTCTTCCTTGCAGCTTCTGTTGGCCAGTGCAGGTGGACATTACGTACTCTATAGTTTTGGCTTTGATGTTGAACATATCAAAGAAACTAGGGGTAGCTAAAGACGCATCGCTCTGGGAATCAAGGGCAACATAAAGTCTCTTCTTCAGTTGAGACTTTCCTTGAGGGAAAACCTCAGCCAAACAAATCGGGTGGCAGATACGTTGCTGATCGGAGCCCTGACATAGCTTGGTGCAAGCTACAGCGGTATTATTTTCTTCCTTGTGAAGACTAGGATCAGGCTTGGTTGCAGAGCTCGACCCTCCCTCTTCAGAGTTGACTGCTTTACTCCCGGCTTTGAAATTGTGCATGGCAGTACAATGTTTTGCACTATTGCACTCCGTACATTTTACTGTAGACTTGCAGTCCCTTGCAAAATGTCTTTGGGAACTGCAACACCTAAAGCAGACCTTTGCCTTTTCCACTATGGCAACTCTTTCATCGTAAGGCCTTTTAGCAAACTTGGTGCAGTCTGCGAGACTATGGGGCCTTTTATGTAGAGGGCAAAGAATTTCTTTAGTCTCTGGTCCACACTCAATAACTTCTGTGGACTTAACAGAAAAGGCAGACCTTTTGGCACCATCTGGCAGGTTCTTCTGAGCTTCAAAAGACCTTTCCTGTCGAGGGCCTTGGTAAAGAGTGGGAAATCCTGTTTGAGGATCATTTCTTTCTCTTGCAGCTCTGTTTACAAATGCAACAAGGTGTGCAAAAGATGGGTATCTTTGCATATTCTGCTCTTTATAAGTGAAGACTTCTTTTCCCCATGCTTCTTGAAATTGGAAGGGGAGCTTTTGCAGAATTTGCCTCTGTGTGATGTATTGGTTTAGACATGCCAATCCAGGGAGCTGTGGGTTGGCCATGGCAGATTCTAACTCCACTAACAGGTCACTTAAATCCCATAGTTGCTTACAGTCCTTGAGTTTAAGAACTGGAAAACTATGAAGTCTATTTAGGAGCGAAGTCTCTATTTCAGAGGAGGCCCCATATCTCTCTTGCAGTCGTGACCAGGCAGAATCTAGCGCCCTTTCAGGGTCTGATACATGAGCGGCATAGACTCTCTGAACTTGTGGCGCAGAAGTAGGACCCAGCCAAGAAATGAGTAAAGTAAGCTCCTCATCAGCAGATAACTGTAAATCTTTTATAGCCCTTTTAAAGGTTGTCTTCCAAAGGTGGAAGTCTTCTGGCTGGTCTGAAAACTTTTGAACCCCCTTATCTTTTAAGTCTCTCTTGGGGCTTTTGAAGAAGGAGGGGTTCCAGGCCACAGATGGCATGGAAAACATTTGATTTGGCGCAGAAAAGACTGCTTTTTCCCTCCCTGTGCCTTCACCCTGACCCAAAGGAGAATCACCTGAGGCTATGGTTTGGCTGGGGAAGGAATTCTGGACACAAGGTGCATTGTCCAAAAACTCCACTTTAAGTTCTTTCTCAGGTTTGGGGTCAGGGAGGGACCAGTTGGCAGGAACAGGGGAACAGGTGGGGAGCATAAAGGACTGGCTCCCCGCTGTAGATTTCTGCACTTTGACAGGACTCTCATCTTCGTGAAAGACAGCTGCTGATGGCTGATGGTTAAGCTGAGATGCAGATCTTTTCCCCTCAGCATTAGGCAGATCCTCTATTGTGTTGGTATAGATGGGGCTTAGCTTTTTGGTGGTGACATCTTTGTCAGACAGGAGAAGAAATGACATCTTTGATTCGATGTCCTCCTGAGGCAGCAGCCTAACATTTTCAGGAATCAACTCATCCTGAAAAGCTTTGGCAAGAATTCTTGCCCTAACAGCAAGCTTGGCCGCTTCCTTGGCCTTTTCAGTTATATTTCTTTTGCTTTGTAAAGCTGATAGCTGGGCTTCCATTTCAGCTTGCTGTATAGCCTGCTTAGCTTCTAGTTGAGAGAAATCTAGCTCCTTCACAGCCATAGCCGATTCAGCTTCTGCCTGCAATATTTGCGCCTTGAGCTTCATCCTCTCAACTTCTTTGAAATGTTGAGCTGCCACAGAAGAAATCTTACTGTGGGAAGATGAGGCACTTTTGCTGGAATGTACACTGGAATGTGAACGGTGGCTAAGTGATCTGACACTTAGGGGACGCTGAGGGTAGAAACCCTTGCTGGACTTGGGGCTTCTAGGAGGGGATAAAGAGTAAGCCTCCCTCAGCTGAAATTCCTGAAGCTGAAACTGTGCAGCTTCAAGCACGGCATTAAATTCTCTTTCTTTACTTTGATAGTCCAATGACAATGCTTGCAGTCTTGCTTGGGCATCATCATCATTGATGTTTGTAAGGACTTGTTGTTGCCTTTCTATACTAATTTTCCAGAGTAAAAAACTATCCTGGAGCTCTTCTTTGTGCACTGCTATTACCTCAGGGTCTCTGGAGGCTGACAAGGTGTTCATGCTATACTGCACGTGTTTCCAAGCACTTTCTGCCTTCACAATTAAATGACTTTCCCTTTCTAGCAACAGCTGTAGGGCCTTCTCTGTGGGGTGCCTAACCCTATGTGAACGGGAAATGTGTACATGTCTGTCTGCACTTCCATCAGAAAGCCCATCCATTCTTGTTGTATGCTGGTTGCTGAGGCAACAACTCTATGTGGGTGAAGAGGACTGAGTGTGAGGCAAAATGTTCACACAGCCTACTGTCACCACCTATACTATAACAGCAAAACAACAATTTACTGGAATAGGTATAAGAGTCTTCTAACTCCTTTTCCTCAGAAAAATGCCAGAACAGGCGCCAAAACACCTTTTCCCGCTCTTTCTACACTATCAGCACAAAATCCCATAGAAATCTATGTATACTGGTGAAGGCAAAATGGCCGCCGCTTCTTTTTGAGGGGACAATAAGGCTGTCACAGTTCTGATGTTACTATAATAGGATGAACACAAAATGGCTGCCAAACTGTAAAAAACCCCTTTTGGCGCCAAATGCCCCCTTAAGACAAATAGCAGGTGCTAGCTTTGCCCTTTTCACTCTCTGACAGGAAACAAGCCTCCAATGTCTTTTAAAAGGGCAGGCAGGCAGCTTTTTTACTTTAAAAGCTGCCCCTAACTCTCCTTACTATAAAAGTATTCAATTTAGCAACACTTCACCCAAGTATTCCTATAACTTTGTTACACTTTCCAATGGAAAAGTGGAAACAGTGCCTTTTTCTCTCACACACCCTGAGGGAGAGGGCTCTCTCTTTTCTTTCTATAAGCGATCCGAATCGGCCACAAGGCCGATCAGGCTCCCAATCACTATGTAAACAGTGCTTTTTCTTCTCTCACACCCCCTTTGCAGGGAGTGGGCTCTCTCTTATAACTTTCTATAAGCAATTTGAATCGGCTACAAGCCGATCAGGATCCTAATCACTGTGATGGCACACCAGGGAGATCTAATGAAAAACCCAAATGTGTCTGGCTATTTTCCCAGTGACCATCGATATGCCCTAATTACTATAATTCCCCCAAAATAAAACTCTATAAACAAGATTAAGTTTAACCAAATTGAGTTTACTAAACAAACAAGATGAATTACAACAATGTACAAAGGTGAAGATTAATTATGATGGTATAACTGAGGTAAATATAACTATACACTATGGGGGATGATGTAACTATCTATCTATGACAAATATTATCTATCCTTTATTACATATATTATCTATAAACTATCTATCTAACTATCTATAACTATTCTATGGCAAATACAACTATCTACGAACTATCTATTATAAACTTTAGGGCAAATACTATCTATAAGGCAAATACGTGTTATAAACTTTAAGGCAAATACGGCTATAACTATTCTATGTATATTACTATTTATCTATAAGCTTTGGCAAATACGTGATTAGGATGGCCTGTTCAAATTGCTTGGCCAGACCAGACACTATCTGGCAACTATCTATAAGCTAAGACTGACAAAGAATGGGAAACGAAGTTCTATAACCAGCCCATTCTGGCTCTGAGTCAGAATGGGCTGCACCAACCGAACTCGGCCTCTAGGGGAACCTAAGCTCTCCCCTAAACTTGGTAAAATGGAACAGTCCAACTGAGAAATAAACAGGCCGAGACATCACAGTGCCATTTTGATCTCTCTGGGGCCGGTATTCCAAAGCATTTCAAGCTGCATTATATGGCAGTGTAGATCCAGCCTTTTTCTTCCATGGCTATATACTGTGGCATCATGGAAGTTGTAGCTGCAGGTCTTCAGACTTCTCTGCCAAAGAGCACGGGTTCTCCATCAAACTACAGCCTTCCAGATTACCTTGCATTGAGCCATGGCATTAAAGTGGTGCCAGACTGCATTAATTCTACAATGTGTTGATGCAGCCCATCTTAGGACCTAAGGCTAAACACAAAATCCATGTATATGTCATATACACCTGTTGAGTTTTATTAATCTTATATATAACTGTCTAAGGTTCTCAAAAGCATTCATTTTGATTCTTCATCATCCTGTATCCCGGTTTACATCATCATAAGACTCTGAGCTATAGTCAAACTATTTGCATTGAATTTAGACTATAGAATAGATGGAGAAACCAGGGAAAAATAATTAAACACTTGAACATAGTGAGATATAAATATTCAATAGTATTCTCATACGTTTGTATTATGTAAAGAGAAATCAAGGGTGGAGATTCACGGGTGGAAATGAGGAGGTCGTGGGACTGAGGAAATAATACTTGTATTTCAATTGTTTCTATGTATGTATACATATTAAAAATAAAAAAATCTTAAAAAATATACACCTGTTGAAAGTGCAGTATGCTTTAAAGAACTGATTATTATATATGTACACAAGATGAATATAACCAAACATACCAAAACAATTGCATTTTGCCTTCTGCTTCTTTTCCTTTCACTAGTATATTGTTTTAAATTTTGATACAAGAAAATTACACTTTAAAAGTTCATTGCAAAGGCATTCAAATATTTTAGAAGTAAGAACTAGGTTGCATAATTTTCCCCCAATTTTTAGGCACCCTGATTAAAATTATCATCTGTAGGTCTAATGCACTCACAAATGCTTTCATTATTCTAATTTAGTACATGTTTTGCATTCATCCTTTATTTGTTCTTGAGGCTGACTTCTGGAGAGTAAATCTCTCATTGCTGCCTATAAATATAGTCACTGACCTTCTCTCCCTTGCTGTCTAACATCACTTTTTATATTTACACATTTGCTAAACTTGGGGACCAAAGAGAATGTGCTTTTTTCTCTCTTGCAAAGTGTGTTCCTATAAATAATGGACAGGGGGATGAATGATCAATACAAGACAATAAATGGTTAACAGTTCAACAATCTCCACAGAGTTGCTGTGAGTTTTCTGGTCTGTATGGCATTTTGCCGAGACGTCTATGGCAGGCATCCTCAGAGGTTGTGTGGTCTGTCAGAAATTAGCCAGATTGAGGTTTATATATCTGTGGGGCTGGGGGTGGTAACAGCGGACAGGGAGCTCTGGCGAAGGCTGGTCCATGAAGAATCGGTCCATGGAAGTGACTGAATGAATAAACAACAACATATCTGTGGAATGCCCAGGGTGGGGGGAAAAACTCTTCTTTGTTTGAAGCAAGTGTGAATGTTGCAGTTGGCCACCTTGATTATCATTTAATGGCCTTGCACCTCTGAGGATGCCTGCCAAAGATGTGGGTGAAATGTCAGGAGAGAACGCTCTGAAACACGGCCATACAGCCTGGAAAACTCACAACAACCCAGTGATTTTGGCCATGAAAGCCTTTGACAACTCAGTATCCACAGAAATGTATGTATTGTTTAATGGTAGCCATGCAGAATATTTTAAGGCGAAATAAATATACCCATACTGAAGAAGAGTTGTTATAATGATTGAGGATGCATCTGCACAGTTGAATTAATGCAGTTTGACACCACTTTACCTGCCACAGCACAATGCTAGGAAATCCTGGGATTTTTAGTTTAGGCAGGCACCAGCTTTCTTAGGCAAAGAAAGCTAAAGACCTTGTAAAATTACAGATACCACCACTCAATAGTATGCTATAGAGCTGGCATGGAAAAACTCTGGCCCTCTGGGTGTTTTGGACTTCAACTCCCACAATACCTAACAGCCTCAGCCACTTTCCTTTTTTACTAGTTAACGTGGCGTGACTCTGCATAAATTCAACAGTGTAGATGCATTCTTAGTCACCTACAAATTCCACCTGAAATTACAATTTTGTGTAAGGTGTTCAAATGACACCAGTGAGCAGCAATGCAATCACTGATCACATGGTCGAAGCACAGAATTGCAAACGTTGCATAAACGTTTTGCTTTGATTTTGGCAATATATTTATGTATATGTGTGTGTGTGAATATATATATATATATATATATATATACACACTGAAATATTACTTTTTAAAGGTATATACATTTTTGGTAAAATGTTTTTTTTTAAATCCACAAATGTTATAAAAACAGACTTCTACAACTGGAAGACAACACAAGAGACAATCCCCAAGGCTGGTGCAACATTGTGAAAATAGATAAGATTGAAACATAAGTTGCTAAGGATGTATAGAAAGCAACCTCTCCCCTCCTTTCCTTCTATTGAACAGGGCCAAGCAAGAGGCTGCTGTCTCCACGCGCCGTGACGTCACCCACAGGCGGGGGGGGGAGGTAGCTCTGGTCACGTGACACACACCCTTACCTACACACACTACTCATTGAATTCAGTAGCTGGAAGAGGTGAAGGCGCGGGCAAGGCGGCGAGAACTACGTTTCCCAGAAAGCACTGCGAGGTTCCCCGCCCCGCCCCCGCCAGCATTGCGTCTAAAGTCCGGCCGGCCTGCAGGGAGCGTAGTCTTCAGAAGGTTCAGACTTGAGTGGCGGAAAGGACGGGGGTTGAGAGCGCCCCCTTCTCCCACCGCTGGCAATGATAGGTGAGTGGGACCCGGATGCAGCGTGTGTTTCCCCCTCCCCGTCCCCTTCATTGGCTCTCTCCTAACAGAAGGAGGGGGATCTCAGGGAAGCAGAGGCTGGTCTGCTCCAAAATACTTTTCTCATGTTGAATAATCTAAAACACTTAATTCCTAGGCGCACATACAGGGTGTTCCTCAAAATTGTATACACTTTTAGCAGATCATAATTCTATTTTTGGCATTCCCCTCCCCCCCAAGTATACCCCTTTAACAGCTTGGAATTTTGGGATTTCTTTGCATTTTTAGAGCCAAAATATATGTCACTTTAACAACTTGCAATTTTGGATATTTTTTTTACCCTTTTCCCCCCAAAAAACATCTATTCCCTTAACAGTTTATAATTCTGGATTTCTTTTTCATTTTTTACAAAGAGATGTACAGCCTTTAACAGTTTACAATTATAGATTTATTCCAACTTCCTTATAAAACATACATTCTGAAAAGTCTAATTCCAGTTCTTTTTTTTTTCCTTTGGCAATCCCCTTCCCAACATTTTAAAAAAATTCTCTGCCACCCCTACCCCAAATATATAAAAGATCCCAATACAGGTTGTCCCTGAGTTACAAACATTCGACTTACAAATAACTTGTAGTTAAGAAAGGGGCTGAGAACAGAAAGTGAGAGAAATCTACCCCTAGAAAGGGAAAATCACTCCTGAAATTTTTGAAAAACATACATATACAGATAACTGTGAGCAACAGGATCATAGATAAATATATTGCTAGAGAAGACTTGAAGAAGGTTGTCATTTCCAACATGAAAGAGTCATCATGGGGAAAGGGAGTCTCCACTGAAGCTTTCTCACCAATCCTTGTTTCCACAACAAACCAAATGATCCAAAATCCAATGGCCACAGAGACAGAAAGGGAGGGAAATCTTCTGAACAGGGACACAGATAGTAAAACAAACTCCACAGGATTGTTAACCCTTCTCTATATTACCCATCTATACACACACACACACATATACATACACACACATATATATATATTATATATGTATTTATAACATTTTCTCACCCGGGAGGGGACTCAAAGCGGTTTTCACATAGGTAATGGCAAAATTAAATGCCAGCACAAACAATTACAATTATACAATTACAGTTAGACATAAATCAAATTAAAATACATCCATATACACACTCTACACAAACGCACATGCACAGCTGGAATTACACTTTAAAAATGTACCTGTTCCAATTTGTAACTTGGGCACTGTAGAAAGGTGTTGTGCAATTATAAACAAAACATTAAGGGAAGTTGGCAGCAATGTACTTTACAATGTGAACAGTTGAATGGCTGCACAGGAATGACAAATTTGAACATATTACCATACAGTGGTAATAAATCATTATTGTAATGTTTATACGTCAATATAAAGATATTTCCTTAGCCATAAAGCAGTCATAATTACTAACTGTGAAAAGTTGTCTACATTTGGGGAGGGGCTATCAATCTATGTATACACACACACCACTTTGCCAATTCTACAGGATTCCAATATTATTTAGGTGCCTAAATATAGTCAGCAATCCATATCCACAAATTCTGCATTTGCAGATTTGACCAGCCATGGCTTGAAAATATTAAAAACAAAAGACATGTATGGGACACAACTTTACTGTATATAATAGGACTTGATCCAAGCCCTAGTGGAGACCACGGGCTCATTGTAATCTAAAGGCACCCAAACACATCTGATCTTAGAGGCTAAGTAGGGTCAGGCCTGATTAGTACTTGGACAGCAGATCATCAACAAATACCAACAACTGTAATCTGTACCAATATTTCAGAAGAAGGAATGGACAAACCCACTTCTGAGTACTCCTTGCCTATGAAAACAGTATGTTATTCATAAGTTGATTAAAAGCAGCATACACATAAGTGGTAATGTATACAGTATTGCCTTAGGCTCTATTCAGAGGAAAGCAATGGAAAACGCTATAAAATTTATGGGATTTCCATAAGTTTACAGGCAACACACACAAAGATATCCAGGTATCTCCAGATACTGCACTGTTCAACTTAAGGGAATGTATCTTATGAAGAAAAACCTTTTCTTTTCATTTTCAAAGTAGAATATCCCAATACACTGCAGCCCTCAAGCTTTCTGATGCTACTGCTTCTTCTGTGCTGGCAGCACAGCTGCTTTTATTAGAGGCCTGCAGATAATCTACAGGTGATGGGGATGAAGAATCGATACATACCAACCCTGTTTCCCTTCCTAGGCCCATAGGACAATCAGTTTAATTATTTGGAAATATTTTGTTGATCAGGGCTTCTTAAACCTTTTCCTCTCACAACCTTTTTAACGTAAGATATTTTTATATGAGCAAGTAGGTATATAAATAGGCATACAAATCAATCTTTTACTGATAAGAAATCAATATCTGCATGGCTTTCTAAACAGAATGATTTTCTTGTTTCTGGAGTATAGCTGAAGCATTTTCTGCAGAGTCCACTGTAAACACTGCACATTGTTGTTAACAGAGTTGCAGAAATGAATGGCATCCAGCAACCTTCTACTGTTGCCAATTTTTCCTGACCCCAACATTGAGCAAAGGGGATCCCGTTTGGGGTCAAGACCTATAATTTAAGAAGCAGTGTTCTAGATTATCGGATCTGCCTTTTAGCTGCATTTTGTTTCAATCCAATAGGTGGGCCTTCATGAATCACATATAAATGATGTGACTAAAAGCCCTTCCACACAGTCCTATATCCCAGAATATAAGAGCAGAAAATCCCATGTTATCAACTTTGAACTGGGTTATACGGCAATGTGAACTCAGATAACCTAGTTCAAAGCAGATATTGTGGATTATCTGCTTTGATATTCTGGATTATATGGCTGTGTGGAAGGGTCCCAAGACAATAAATATCATACCAATACTGGAAAAGAGTAGAGAGGAGAGAAAGCCCCTTCGTCTGAGCAGCAGGGCTATGTGAGTGAAAGGCGGCTGTGGTTTGCCAGTTGCCTCTTCTCATTTTGTTCTTTTGGAGGGTTGTCTGTAATGATTTCTTGGATCTGCACAAGGATTCTGTCAAATACGTTCTTTTAAAAAACAAACATTGTGTTTGACCAAGGTGGCCCTGTGCTCTCCTTTTCGATCTTTTAAGAAGCAGAGGTAGATAGTGCAAAAGTATCATTTCATTGTTGTTCAAAAGTATCATTTCATTGTTGTAGTGATGAGCTCAGGTAAATAAAGGGAAGGACGCTTACTGTTACAATATGACTTGAAATTACAAAGTAACCCATTCCATAGTGGATATAAAATGTTGCAGCTGGTGCCACAACTTCCCAGAAAATAGTTTGGATGTTTGTATATTTTGTTAACAAACACACAAGAATTTGAGCAATTACTGATGCAGTTTCTTGACACATTTGCCTTATGCCTGAAAAAAGGGAAAAGGCCCTTTCTGCATATTTCTGATGTCTGTACATGAAAGATATATCATAGAATCATAGAATCATAGAATCAAAGAGTTGGAAGAGACCTCATGGGCCATCCAGTCCAACCCCCTGCCAAGAAGCAGGAATATTGCATTAAAATCACCCCTGACAGATGGCCATCCAGCCTCTGCTTAAAAGCTTCCAAAGAAGGAGCCTCCACCACACTCCGGGGCAGAGAGTTCCACTGCTGAACGGCTCTCACAGTCAGGAAGTTCTTCCTAATGTTCAGATGGAATCTCCTCTCTTGTAGTTTGAAGACATTGTTCCGCGTCCTAGTCTCCAAGGAAGCAGAAAACAAGCTTGCTCCCTCCTCCCTGTGGCTTCCTCTCACATATTTATACATGGCTATCATGTCTCCTCTCAGCCTTCTCTTCTTCAGGCTAAACATGCCCAGTTCCCTAAGCCGCTCCTCATAGGGCTTGTTCTCCAGACCCTTGATCATTTTAGTCGCCCTCCTCTGGACACATTCCAGCTTGTCAATATCTCTCTTGAATTGTGGTGCCCAGAATTGGACACAATATTCCAGATGTGGTCTAACCAAAGCAGAATAGAGGGGTAGCATTACTTCCTTAGATCTAGACACTATGCTCCTATTGATGCAGGCCAAAATCCCATTGGCTTTTTTTGCCACCACATCACATTGTTGGCTCATGTTTAACTTGTTGTCCACGAGGACTCCAAGATCTTTTTCACACGTACTGCTCTTGAGCCAGGCGTCCCCCATTCTGTATCTTTGCATTTCATTTTTTCTGCCAAAGTGGAGTATCTTGCATTTGTCACTGTTGAACTTCATTTTGTTAGTTTTGGCCCATCTCTCTAATCTGTCAAGATCGTTTTGAATTCTGCTCCTGTCCTCTGGACTATTGGCTATCCCTCCCAATTTGGTGTCGTCACTCAAGTTACTTCTTGTCCTGCTTATGTTACTTAGGCTCTTTTTCCCAGATAAGAAATTGTTCTTTGGTGCATTTTAATTGATGTATACACCTTCAAATCTATTTTGTGACCAAGAAAGAGCTTTAAAGTGAATTAGAGTACCTAAGCAATATTTAGAAATACTATAATGGTTGAATGTGTGTTCATGTCTGAATAGGGTTATGTTTCTGCCTTATTGGTTTGCTGAACAGCAATAATAATAATAATAATAATAATAATAATAATAATAGTAATAGTAATAATACTTTATTTATATCCTGCTCTATCTCTCTGAGGGGACTCAGAGCTGCTTACAACAATGTGAATAAAACAATATAAATAATAACAAAACAAATAACCAATTTAAGTTAAATCAACTAAAGTAATGGACAAATCAATAGAAGTGAACCAAAACATATTAAATTGACACACATCATCCATAAATAAATAAGTAGGGATTGCCTTATATAAAAGCAATTAAAATGTCTCAGCCACTTCTCTGTTTGATGGAACCAATGAAGTCCAGTTAAGAAATTTAATTCCAGTTAAATCCTCCAACCGTTGTAAATTATTATGTTTAACCATTATCAAAAGCCTGTTGATAAAGCCAGGTAGGCTTTATAAGCCCAACCCAAGGTAGGTTTTTCTTTTTTTAGAGTTACTATCAAAGTATTTTCTCCGTATGCCTTCTTTTTTGTTCAAACTATTTTCTTGCTTTGTAGAAGACATATGTAAGAAGTCTAGCTTTCAATAATAAAACTGTTCTCAGTGTTTCTGTTCTGCAATAAATAATACAGAATAGAGGGGGAAATTATGTGCATCTAGCTACTGCATGCATTTGTTGAAAGATGGTCTTGCCAATCTCTTGCATCTTCTTTCACTGACATTTATTGTTATCCAGGGTTAGAAGCATGTCTTCCATTCTGCAACGCCGTGGAAAAATATTGCTATCTAGGATATTTTTATTCATCACAACTCTTAATGCTAGCTTTGTGTCAGATTTTGGAAGCCTTAGAGGTGTTGGGTTGTAACTGTGTGCAATTGCCTGTAGTGTGGGATGGCAGGGGTTTTTGTCTTCGGCACAGAACACCTGCTCATAATCCATATTTGCATTATATTAACGGTGGCAAAATATGTAAATATGAACTAAATAATAACCTTTTTGCTGATACTTCTCATGAATATTCATAAATATGGATTGATTGCTATAAGAACCAAAATAGCAAATTGTGTATGGATGTGCCCAAGTCATTTTGTTGACTTATCTTAATCTCCTGAATTTCATAGGGTTTTATTAGGCAAGGAATGTACAGAAGTGGTCTTGCCAATTTCTTCTTCTGAAATACAGCCTAGATCACCTGTTTTTGTAGCTAAATTTCATACTGCATAGGAGCATAATTTGAGATCATTGGCCAAGCAGGCTGTTCATCATTTGCACTATATAAACAATGGTTAATTCATGTGTAAAGACACCATATAGACACCAGTTACTTGAAGAGTAAATAATGATTTTGTAGAGAAGGAAGACCCATTGAATTTAAATAGATTTACTTGACTGTGCTTTGCTCATGTCTAGAACTTTTCAGAAACAAATTATGGCAGCTTACTGATAAAACAGAATTTTGCTATAACATGGAAAGCAAATATCCTGATGAAAATCTACTCGGAACCATCACAACAAATGTAATGTGTAATTCATTTTGCTGTTTTAACGTTTTAATTGAATATGTAATATGATGTTTTTAATGATTGTTTTGTGATATTATTGTTGGAAACCGGCCCGAGTCCCCCGATGGAGGGGAGAAGACCGGTATACAAAATTGCTAAATAAATAATAAATAAAACAAATACATGTGTTTGCAGTACAGCATCATGGTGTAAATACTCGTTTTTGCTTCTGTGCAACAATTTAACAAACACTTCAATTAAGTGTGTATTGTGAGGTTTGAGACTATGTTAGACATTTATTTATTTATTTATTTATTGCCTGCCTATAACTCAGCGGTTACCAAACTGTTTTCTGCAGAACACTAGATTACCACAAAGGCATTGAAAGAGTTTTATGAAAAAATCTTTAAAATCTTTTTTAAAAATCCATATCAGGGTATGAAGATTTTATAGAAATTCAGTGTACCTCTGCTTTATAAATGAAATGTGAATGTGTGTTCCTGAATGACTGTTGGATAGGATTGACAAATGTATAGCTGTCAGCAGTTGGAAATTCTGTCTGAGCAATGCTCTCCTTCACATCCACCTTCTGATGCAAATCTGGTATTTTAGCTTATGCTTAAACACACACACACACACACACACACACAAAACCAAACAAATTTAGGAGTAAGTTGGATGCAGATTCAGCTCTTGGACATTAAGCCCAACTTCAAAACTATTTAAAGTAAAATTTCATTCCTCACTCTAGATGTGAATCCAATATTTTCCTATATCAAAATAATGGTTTGTGGATATATTTTAAATGTTTTCTTTTTTATTTTCAGTCTACTAAATTATTCAAAACACTTAGGCAATAGGAGTAGATGAAAGAAGGAAGAACTTTGTGGGTCCACAATGTTTTGTGGGTTCGCAATGTTTAGGGACAGAGTGGGTGTTCTGGAGGGTGGCAAGGAGTCTTCTGAAGGATTTCATGACCAAAAACGTTTGGGAACCACTGCTGTAGCTTAAGAGCCAGTGCAGTGGCTTGAATGTTGGACTAGGACTTTGGAATAACGGATTCACATGCAGCCGCATTGGGTGAAGTTGGGCCACTCACACTCTCTCAGCTTCATAGGAAGGCAAGGGTAAACTATCTTTAAACAACTCTTGCCAAGAAAACCCCATGATAAATTAGCCTCTTTATCCCCAGAAGATGGACATGACTTGAAGGCACACAGTTTAGTGTTGACATACATGTTAATTGAGGAATTGTTCTCCAAAATAATGAACAAGTGCCAGCCCTGGTTTTTCAATCTTCAGTAGTCCCCTTAGGTTTTCAGATCCCAACTTGACAGTGCCAACTGACAGCATTGTTTGTCACTTTCTGTGATTTAAAGTTAACAAATAGCAAATCTTTTCTTAATGCCTTTTTTGTTTGCTTAATATTTTCTTGCTGCCAAGAGTTTACAAACCATGATAAGCAGATTTCCCATGCAAGTTTCTTTCCACAGTGTGAACATTTTACTTTTCCAAGTTTCATCTCTGCACTTCAGCCTCTTAATTCCTCCCCCCCCCCCCCCCCCGCTCTGTTTAATGTTGTTTTCAGTTGTTTTGTGTATCTACACATCATAAGTAACTTCTTTTTCTTTCTGTCAGTTGGTTGGGCATTATTCCAATTGTTGTTCTGATTAGAAAAGACTGGAAACATGAGTCAGCAGGACTAATTATTTTTGTGTCATCTCTTAGCCGACACACTAAATAAGAATTATTTATGGAAAATAATTGGAAAGTGTTGCATTTTGTGCCTAGATGTACTGTTCCGATTTTTTAGCTACTTCATTTGTGTCAGTGTTTTGGGACATCTGCTTTCTGAGGATGAATTTTGAAAATTGAACTAAAATCTTTTGCTACATGTTGGTAATAAGATTTTGAGGAGATGGCTTTCAAATGTTATTCCATCAGGGAACTACACTTTTATGTGTTGATGTTTTGGTTAGGTGCATGTCAACGGTGATCACCTTCTGCTTCAGTTGTAACGGATCTGGGGTCATGTTTTGGAAACCGCACTATCAGCAAATTGCACCTGGAGCCTCATAGTTCATACAGTTATGGATGGCCAAGCTGAATAATATAAGGGAGATATGATAATCATTTCCCAATGCTGATTTTGAGTGATTTTATTGAAAAGATGTGTTAGAGGCTATGACCTAAGGAAGAATCACAAGTATCTGATTAATATTTTCTGTCATTCTTCCACCTCACTGTAATTCATCTTCTTGAACTGCTATGGAACAAAACTATAGGGTCCTTTCATCCCTTCATGGGTGGATCCACTCTGTATAATTACTGCAGTTTGATACCACTTTCACTGTCATGGCTTAATACTGTGATATTCTGGGCTTTGCAAATTGGTCAGGTATTTAGAATTTCCTAATAAAGCCTTCTGAACTCCAGCATTAGAACTCTGCAGGAGAAAATTCTGAGTATCACTAAAAACTACATATTACAGGATTCCATAAGAGTATGCTAAAACATCTAAAACAGTACCAAAGTCTTGTTATTGTGTATTATGGATATGCCACATGAGGAGTAAATCTGATTGGGAAAAACAGTTTTATATTTTTGGATTCTCACTGTGTTCTGGACCTAATTGGCAGTGTTGGGGGGAAAGTCTCTCACACATTATCATCTCTTGCAATCCTCATCCCTGTCCAATCTGCCATTACTCCTATATGTCATATAGGGAAATCAATAATGCCAAATATAATCTCTCGAGGTATTTTATCAGTTGTAGTTGATTTCTTCTCCCATTTTATTGCCAAAGAATGTCAGTGAATACCTGGTACATACAGTGAAAACACTTAATTTGAGCCTAGACCGAAATCAGAGCATGTTCAAGATGTATTTCATGGAACTTCACTGCATTCAAATGTTTGCAGAGATTCTGTTTGAGGATTAATTTAAAAATGTTTTGCATTCAATAGCAGCCTTTAGGTAAATGGAAGAAAAGTGCTCCAGCTTAACTGGTCCATAGTTTACAGTCTGAAATGCTATGGCCAAGTACATTGGGAATTTTTAAATGTCACAAAGGCACAAGGAGACTTCAGTAGTAGTTAATCCACAGATATAGCGCTCCCCTTGGAAACTTGATAAAGCTCTGGCTTTATTACTTTCAGTAATTGTTAGAAGACCTTTGCATTTGGTTACTTGGAAAAGCTAGGATTAAGTTTATAGAAGTCCAGCTTTTGCTGAATGTTTTATTTGAAATGTCAATGTAATGTTGTGTTTTGCAAATGTATTTTATCCCCCTGAGCCTTCACATTTTAGTCAACATATAAATGGCAGGAACTGTCTATTCATATTTCTCGATAATTTAGACTACTATCCTGTATTCATTGACCTGGGAATAAACTCTACTGAACTCAGTGAGACTTTCACCTATATATAACATTGTTTTGTGATAATGTTTGATAAATACTTTACCACATGTTGCCACAAGCCAGAATTTGAGGAAGAACTGTAGCAATGCCTTCAGGATGTTTTTTTTCCCCCGACATTATATTTTATGTATAAAACTACTACTTCAGATGTAGTACAGATTTATGTCAGGAATAAAGCATATATATGTAACTGGGGGTGGAAAAGAATTTAATAGGATCCAGAAAGAAGCAATTCATGTCCCTTTCCCTAAATTTGGTTTGTATCTTCCTGGATCATATACACCCTATAGACCAGGCATGGACAAACTTTGGCCTTCCAGGTGTTTTGACTTCCACAATTCCTAATAGCGTACTGGCTGTTAGGAATTGTGGGAGTTGAAGTCCAAAACACCTGGAGGGCCGAAGTTTGCCCTTGCCTGCTATAGACCCTATCTCATTCTTGCAACTGTATAAATATGCTTTATACTTGATATCACTCTGTACTGTATCTAAAAAGGTGAGTTTATATTTATGAGAGCTCATACTAACATAAAAGCCAGTTATTCTTAAAGGTTCTGTCACACTCTGGCACTAAACATGGGCAATGCTAAAACAGAGTACTGGACTGTGTCTAACAATAGAATGTGGTACAAAAATGGCCCACTTGTTGCTATTTTTTGATTATATTGAACTGGAATTTAAATGTGAGGTACTTTTTTCAAAATATGAGGGCTCAGGGAAGGGATGCCATTCCCTCTTCAAAATCAGACAAATGGTAATGAGGTCTAGCAGAGTTGCTTTTCCTGTTATAATTTTATTGAGCAAGAGGATACAATGATCCTTCACCTTGATGCATGCCAATTTATGCTACTGGGTAACTAAATGCCACAAGGAGTTGCAGTGGGTTGCCCAATGTTTTATCAGTGTGCTAAAGGCTTCGGATATGCCATCAACAGTTGGGTCAGAATAACCTGATTACATGAGGAACCTGGCAGAAAATAAACATTGGCATGTTCTGAAGACCTTGTGCCAGTCGTTCTCAACCTATGGGTCCCCAAATGTTTTTTGCCTTCAACTCCCAGAAATCCTAAAAGCTGGTTAACTGGTTGGGATTTCTGGAAGTTGTAGGTCAAAACATCTGGGGACTCATAGGTTGAGAACCACAACTTTATGCCCTTTGAATAGAGTGATAGACAGTCATCTATGCTAATAATGGATAGCCAGGAGCCATCTGCTGAAGAGCTATCCTGGAAGTCCAAGTCCCAATTTAGTCAATCTACTGAGACAAAATGAAGACCTTAGAGTGAGATAGTTGGGTAACTCCTCAAATTAAAACATTTGTTTTAGAGAAGTAAAAATGCCGCAGAGAATAAATGGGTGCCAAGTCCCAGAATGTCATATGCTGCTGAATATGAGCATCTTCCACAAAACAAATGGTTGGTGCCGACAGAGTGCTCTCCTTTTTAGCAGGTACAAGAGGGCCTGTGAAAATACTTGGATCCAGCCCCACTCATCCACAGCAAATGACTAACACAGATGGGTGGTGTGGCCTTTTGTAGGATTATATTTGCCAAATATCAAAGAACACAATGCTCGTATGCAGCCTTGCTTTCATTATGCTTCATCGTAGACAACATTTGTTTTGCTAGTAATGCCTTTGGAATTCGAGTTTCATTTTATTCTTACATCATTCATTGTATCTGCACTATTTATTGGTTTCTTGTTTCTTTTATTTGTATTAGACCCTTTCTCCTCTCCCAGTATTTCCATTTGTATTAGATTGTGCATATCTCACAGGGATGTGTGACTTTATTTTCATACAGGGCCGTGCGCATTTATGACACTACATAAATAAAAGATGTCCCATGTTTTCAGTGCCACCTCCCGATGATACCCTCTTGCTTAGAATCAAGATGGAAAGCAGTGTTTCTCTTTGTCTTTCTAGCATGAATTTCCCCTCTTCTGCAGGCCACGGTCACAGCTAACACTTCAATGCTGCGACTGGCCTCAGCCAGGGCTCACTACAATGCTGCTGTTGATTAGGGTCTTTGGGGATAGCGTGTTCAGATGCCTCAGGCAGTTTCTGATCATCAGCTTTATGTCTGTCTCTGCTCTTGCCCCCATCTCTCATCTGGGTTCCTTTTAAATTTCCTAATGAGTTGAAATAACTTGGGGCATATGTAGGGTTTACATTTCTTGTCTTTCCTAATTCAGTATTCTCAGTGGAATTTGTTCAATAGAAACATATGTCCTATACCTCAGAATAATTATAATATCTCTAAAAGCTTCATAACCAGATTACTGAAACAGGATGTTAAAAACCTGATTTTCATTGATCCAGTCCTTTCAAATCATTTCTAGTCATCTTTGTTCCTGCAGCAAAAAAGGAATGACAGTACAGTGTCACCGAGTATTTTATAGGATGCAAGTCAGAAGGAATCTTTTTTGCACTCTTTTACAGGGCCTCTTCAGTTATTTTAGTCTTCTTCAATTATGAGGTTTTAATTTATCTTCTTTCTATATCACTTTACATAGATAATTAGTATTTAATCTGGGGGAATCTCATGGGGCAGTTTTACACTGTTTTATGACATTGCCAGAGGTGAACTGGGTACTGAGGAAGATGGTTCTTTAGCTCTGGAGCTCTGGAGAATGCAGAGGGGGTGCTTAGTGCCTCCTTCACTGAGTTTTAGCTTGCCTGAAGGAATGAATTAGACCAGGCAACTTCAAACTGTGGCCCTCCAGCTGTGGCCCTCCAGCCTTCAACGCCCAGAATTCCTGACAATTGAACAAGCTAGTTAGGGCTTCTGAGAGTTGGAGGCCCAAACAGCTGGAGGGCCACAGTTTGAGGATGCCTGAGTTAGACAGCCACTACTATAAGGAGTCTTGTAGGATCCAACCATTCTGGACAGTTGTCACTAGTTTCTATCATTCTTTTTTGAGCAAGGTTCTAAATATAGGGTGGACTCCCAGCTCCAAGAGTTTCTAGATGAAATTGATGTCTACTAGAACTAGACATGGAAATGTATCCCTGTTGCTTCTGCTGGATCTCTCAGCAGGTTTCACTACCATCACCTATGCTGTCCTTTTGGCTTGCCTGCTAGAATAGGATTAGATGGCATTGTTTTGTTTCACCCTGGAAAAGTAATCAAGAAAGTGTTGGAGGTTTCCTCTTTAAACTTTCTTTTTATGAGGCCTTTGTTGGGAAGCTGTCTCCCATCAGTCAGATCTTGCCAGGCTTGGTCTGATGGAGGGACATGGCTTCCCCTTTCCTGTTGACTATTTCAGGTGACCACATTACATTTGACAACAAACTTTTTTTTTACCATGTCAAAATTAAGGTGTGCAATTCAATTGGTGGCACATTATATTTGAGTAAAATTCTTTTCTTTCTGCCATTTATTGTGAAAATTTGAATGGCTTGTTTGATAAGAACTCTCAAGATAATCAGAACTGATAGCCAATGCCACATTGCAGGTTTGGTTATCGGATCTGAAATATGTTTCAGAGAACTACGGTATGCAGAAGAAATAGGACTTAAAATAGGAAAACATTTTGGAAACCAAAAATACTGGTCTAAGCATAATTTGATCACTGCTGGTCTGTCTTGATTTTCTAGACATTTAGCAGTGCTGTGCTGTTAGTTATTTTAAGTATTGTTATGAAAGTTCTCTTCAATGCCACAAAACTATTGTCAAAT
Source organism: Anolis sagrei (assembly GCF_037176765.1). Lineage (NCBI taxonomy): Eukaryota > Metazoa > Chordata > Lepidosauria > Squamata > Anolidae > Anolis > Anolis sagrei. Next base: position 66,841,237 of record NC_090021.1, read on the forward strand.
TGTTAGTCATATATAATTCTATGATATCAGAGTTAATAGAGAAAGGGTAGATGATAATAGAAAAAGCAGGGACTCCACTTTTCTTATTTGTACTGAATATTCTGCTCCTACAAAAGTACAGATTTTAATCAGAATGTAATCATATGTCTCTGAAGAAAATTCACAGTTTTGGTCTTTGTAGTGCAAAACACTATTTCATTTTGTAGTGTGTCCACTGTTGTTGAACATTTTAAAAAGGAATTTCAAAAACAACAGAATCTCCCATTTTCTGATAAAACCTACATGCCACGACACTGTATCCATCTTAACTGTCTAAGAATATCTGAAATTTATAAATTTGTAACTCTTCCAGAATGTTATCAGGGACACACAATATTTGGCCTCAATCATTTTGAACCATTTTAACGATCTGTATCATAAAATTATTTTATCTGCAGTTTCATTTTCCATGTTGACAAAAGATGAGGCTGGCTTGACTGCAGGTAGCTAGCAGAGAGAAGCACCCCTTGGAGCCTGAAACATATTGGTCCAGGGCAATGATTGGAGCTAATGAATAAAAAACAATCAAATGAAAGATAACCTTTGATATTTGTAAATGAAAAGGTAAGATCAGAACAACTTAATTACATTCAACTTTTTAACCAAAGTAGATTGACTTATTGAAATTCCAATATTAACGTCTCTCCAGAATAAAGTTATTAAGTTATTTTTAATCAAGTGAACCACTGTGCTAGAGAGGTAATAAACTGTAGATTGCCCAGTTGATTTTTTTTAACCCAAAGCCTCTCTGCATCCATCAAAAGACCACATGCAGCTCCACTGCTTGCTTTATAGAATTTTTATAAAAAATTCAGGCAATTGTCGATTGTTAGAATTTAGGGCAGGGGGATGTTGGAGATCTGTATCTGCCACTGCTTTGAGCAGATTTTAGAGAAACATACCCAGCATGGGTAGTGTGAGCTTACTAGTCAGTGAATCTGATCAATATTTTATTCTGAACTTTGAAGAGGTCATCTTCAGTATAGGAGTACCACCTTCTAAAGCTTTTTTTATAGTTCAGCATAAAACCTAGAATTGATCCACTGTCAAGAAAACTAGCAGCTGTCAATGTGAATAGGCAAGTTTACATCATTGCTTAATAATAATAATAATAATAATAATAATAATAATAATTTAACAATAATAACAGTCAGCGCTGACAAAATTACCATTTTTCAGCTTCAAAAGGCCACCCTAAGTGGCCTTTTGCAGCCCTACATTATTTGCCGATACATGACACAGTCCTAGACACTTGGGAAGTGTTTGATGTGCGATCAAATACAGAAGCAAGCATAGTGATCTTGATTTAAAAAATAACTTAATAGTGATGTTGTGTACTAATCTTGTTATGTATCAAATGTATCAAATAGTAATAATAATAGTTTTATTTCTTACCCGACTCTCATCGAGGGTCAAGGGGGTTATAACAAACTTAAAACACGTAATCATTGTAAACATTCTATAAAAATATACATATTAAAATGTATTTCTATAAAAATATTTAAATACACAGAACAAAGATTAAAACACAGGATGTAAGTTTAAAATCCACGATTATAACTGCCTGCCAGAAGTTATAGGTCTTCAGATAGGTTTTAAATTCCGACAGCAAATTTAGCTCTTGAATCTCTTCTGGCCTGTGGAAGTGGGAGCCAATCAGAAAGTTGCCACATACACACACACACATACATACAAACGCTCACACACACACACACACACACGGTAGTTGTTAATGAGCTTCCATGGGAAAGTACAGTGAGCATTCTGGGAATGTGGGTGATGGATAAACAGATTCAACAAACTGCAGGTCATCACAATGCATAATTCTATGCAGATACTCTGAATAATATAGGATGTGATCATCCATGTTTGTTCATATTTATGTGGGATCTCAGAACCAACTGCCCTTGATACTGTGAGCCCACTGTGAAGCGTCAAGACACAACCAGTTTCTTCCCTGGTTTTAAAAGGAACTGGAGGGAAACAGGCATTTTGTGTGAGCACTACATAGGCTTTTCTCAGCTGATGAGGAACTTCCCCAAGAGAGAACTGGTTGGAGAGGGGGTAGATAAGTATCTATGTGCATGCCAGAACAGAACTGGGTAGGCAGGGATGAGGACCATCACCTTGATATGAGGTTGCAACCCAAACTCAGTTTGAAATGTTCTAGTAGTACATTGCACTAAATTCTGTACTGTTGTAGAACCACATCAGAATGTGGTGATATGGAGATAACTGATTTTATTTCTATGTCTTCATATGTGGACTAGAGATAGGAGCAAGCATTCTGGATGTGGATGTTTCTGTTTCTGGAATACTGAGTGGGATTCATCATTATACAGTTGGCCTACCACTTCTACAATTGACATTTTCTTCTCTTCCAGCAACACTTCAGTACCTTCTACCCCAGTTTTCTCCAGGGGTTATTCCAGTCCCAGGGAACTGTTTCGGAGAAGGGCATGATAGACTGAAGCTGGATAGCAATTTTTTTTGCATCAACCATGCTTGTTGAAAGAACACCGCTGGATATCACCTGTTGTTTTTATTTGGCTCTTTCCCCCACCTTGTCTTGCTTCTCCTATCCCCACCCCATTTAATCTCTTGAAACAGCAGATTAAGCTAAAAACTTTCCCCAGTACTTCTAACAATTTTCTCCCGAATTATCTTAGTGGAAGAAAATATCCCATCTGCTTCATTCCTTAACATAGCAAAATTCCTAAGTGAGCTGTGTGACGAATACTGGCTGAGTTCCACACAATGTGGTTGTTGGCCCCAAGCAAGATGAGCACAATCTGTTTTCTCTAGTCCTAATAAAGGGAGAGATGAGTTCCTTCATTTGCCTCTTGATTTTGCGATGCTTATGTTTTATGTCCTCTTTCCTTATAATAGCAGCCTCCCTGCTGCTCATCCATATTTGTCTTGGTACAGGTAGGAATCACAAGCAAATTTAAATACCAAGTGCTACAATAGAATACCATTTAAACTCAGGTTTTCAAAGCATATTATAGGCTTTTGGCTGCTTGACTTCAATTAAGAATTTTAAGTTTGCAGAGGCATTTATGCACTCTGCATTCATCTTTCTAGCAGTATACCTGTTCTGTAAGTCATTTGGTTATTTTTGTAACATTGAAACTTGCTTGTGTATATGCAGGGGTGGCCTTTCATGGTGGAACATTCCTTCAATTGTTTTAAGCTGTACACACTTTAGAGTCTATGACTTATTTAGTCATCGGGACATTTCCTTGCAGCATGAAGATATCCCGTAACATTTTCATACTTTGTTCTCTTACTAATTTTCTAGATTATGATATTAGAAATCTAGTCTCCAGACTAGATTTACTTTGTCAGTTTAGCATTTGATGTGCTGAAAACTATCAAGATTCTTATAAGACACCAATCCCCAGTTTACATGAACACAAAATTCCAGGATATTTCAACCACATTCTTAGCTGACATCCTGGGTCATTAATGGAACATGATTTTTCTGAATTTTGAAAATTTAATTAGGTAAAGGTTTTCCCTTGACATTAAGTCTAGTTGTGTCCAACTCTGGGGAGTGGTGTTCATCTCCATTTCTAAGCCAAAGAGCCAGCGTTGTTTGTAGACACATCCAAGGTCATGTGGCCAGCATGACTGTGTAGAGTGCTGTTACCTTCCTACCGAAGTGGTAGCTATTGATCAACTCACATTTGCATGTTTTTGAACTGCTAGGTTGGCAGGAGCTGGACTAACAGCGAGAGCTCATCCCACTCCCCAGATTCGAACCGCTGATCTTTCAGTCAGCAAGTTCAGCATCTCAGCAGTTTAACCCACTGTGCCAGCAGAGATTACACTTACTATTTCAAAATGGCAGCTACATCTCTAGGAGGAATGCAGCAGGGATAACAGAAACTTAGAAATATGTCAGCTAGGACTGAAACATTCTTTCTCAGCCCTGACAATGAAAAGTCATCACTGAACACACACACAAACCCAGGGTGGTGACAGTTTAAGAAGTTTTATTTTTAAGTTATTGCAGTTTGACTCCACTTTAACTACCATAGCTTGATGCTATGGAATCCTGAGATTTGTAGTTGGGTAAGGTGGTGGGTCTTAACAGCTGTGGGTCTCAACAGCTGGTGAACTGGCTGGGATTTCTGGGAGTTGTAGGCCAAAACACCTGGGGACCAACAGGTTGAGAACTACTGCAGTAGATGAAGTACTTTGGCCACATAATGAAAAGACATGAAATCTTGGAGAAGATACTGATGCTGGGAGAAAATGGGAGGAAAAAGGAAGAAGGGCCGAGCAAGGACAAGATGGATGGATGGTATCCTTGAAGTGACTGGCTTGACCTTGAAGGAGCTGGTGGTGGCGACGGCCAACAGGGAGCTCTGGCATGGACTGGTCCATGAGGTCACGAAGAGTCGGAAGTCACCGAACAACAAATAAACAGCAGCAACAAGGCACTAGCACTCTTTGGCAGAGAGGGCAAAATGTGTTCTCATTCTCCTGTAATTCTCCTGTAATTCTCCTGTAATTCCACCACTTTTAGCTGTAGCAGTTAATGTGGTGTCAAACTGCATTAATTCTACAGTGTAGGTGCATTCTATATCACAGACCTATTAAACTTTATTTGTTCCTCTCCTCAGTCGTCCAGACTGTCAGGCATTCGGTGCGATAGTTCAGAAAAGGCACAAAGGCATTTCAAAGCCTTCAGTGGCCCTGAAGTGGATGGGGCTCCTCTAGGACTACACTTGAGTTGCTTAAACTTTCTTGAACTTATTGTTGACTTCTGTAACAGCCTAAAGTGCTATCACCCTCTATTACGATCCTTGCTTTGTGCTGGCTGTTCTACTGAATGTAAGGGCCATCTGTTTTCATGTTGCAGGCTTCCTTGTGTGTTGCTGTCCTCAATAAAAGTGGAATGATTCAGGGGATTTGGATTGAAATAGTTATTTGTGTTATCATTCATTAAAATAGTTCCTGACAACTTATGTCAGCATTTGCCAACATTTATATTAAGGGTGTATTATTAGCCTGTATTTCATTTTGCCTCTGCTAGTTTGTAGCTGTCTATAACATCCATTCTTTTAAACTTGAAAAAGAGCCCCAAGAGCTATAACTCAGTGCAATATGAGGTTGCAAAATTAGTAAATTGTTGTAAGATAAATATAGTGGCTGAAATCTTAATTTCTCAAAAGGATATGATGAAACAACAATTGGAGGGTAAATTATAATTTAAATAGAGGGCTTAATTTGCCATTCTGTTTGCACAGACATTTTCACAGAAGGGGGAAAGACAACTAGAAATACTACTTTTCTTTGTTTCATTTTAAATAGAACTATTACACATACTGGCTTGCTGTACATCATTACTCGAAGATTAAAGCACTTGGAGCTTCAGTGCAATTACATCACAATCTTATGTATTTTTTTTAAAGCATTGGAGTTTTTGTGTAACATTTTTTTCTGCTTCAGCTAAGTGTGGCTATTAAAATAAATGTGCTCATTAAATAGTTCTGCCCAACTTCCATCTGCTTCCAAATATGCTGGTTGAAGCTTTTTACTTGCAACTAAAAATGTGAAGTGTGTAGGATACACCACGTATGTTCAGACTCCAATTACATCTTTCATTTTAAAAGATAATCATCTCCCGAAATGCAACCACTTTGTACTGTCCACATTGCAGATGACAATTTCTGTTTTCTCAAGGTTGCAGTCTTTTCTAGTAATTGTATAGAGACTGGAAATCTGTTTAGCCGCATAAACTGATGTTCTTATAATTATGCATGTTGGACTCACCAAGCAATGAAGGCTTCCCTGTTATGTGACAAGGATTTGTGTCAGCAATATGAGTGGGGGAAATATTGATCCCATCACCATTCATGCCATATCCAAGTTCATGATTTCCCATAAACACATCTTCCATAATATACTGTGCAGTTTGGTCCCTTTAGCATGGCTTATAATCTAAAGCAGCGGGCTCCAATCTAAGGCCTGTGGGTCGGATGCAGCCCTCTAAGGTCATCTATTTGGCCCCGCCCTAAACTTTAGACTTAGGATCGCCCTAAGTCTGAAATGACTTGAAGGTACACAACAACAACAATCCTAATTAACTTGACTATTTCATCTACCAAAAGCAGGCCCACACTATCCCATTGAAATATTGGTAAGTTTATGTCAATTAAATTTTTCTTTATTTCAAATATTGTATTGTTCTTTCATTAAAATACATGCACTGTGCATAGGAATTCATGAATATTTCTTTCAAACTCAGGTCCAGTTCCCAGTGTGAGGTGGCATGAACTGTTCCTCTGCTTAAAAAGTTTGATCCCTGGTCTAAAGGGATGCAAGAATTTCCAAATTACATACATTTTAGTGGGATCTGAACTGGTTGTCACTAGAAATATGAAGGCTTGGATGAGGTAAAAACCTGAGGTAATGATGGACAACTTATCTTCAGCAGATCTCAGGAACGGATGAAATAGTACAGTTGCTTTCTAGGGGTGTGCAGTTCGGTTAAACCCCATGCCATTTTCAGTGGCACCCCAATCCATTTTTGAGAGCTTCCGAATTGGGCTGGAGAAAAATCAGTTTTTCAGTTGGGCAGCTGAAAGACGTGGGAAGATCCTGCTCATTGGTGGCAATGGGGAACTTACGAAGCTCCCCTTCGAGGCTCCCAGTCTTAAGAAACCACTGTTTCAGGTATCCTTTCCTTTAATCTTCTTCAGCTAGCCCTGGGTTAAGGCATCAGGCTTAAGAAACCACTGTTTCTGGCATCTTTTCCTTTAATCTCCTTCAGTTAGATCTGGGTTAAGGCATTAGGCTTAAGAAACCACTTTTTCTTGAATCCTTTCCTCTAATATCCTTCAACTAGACCTAGGGAGGAATTGAATTCTCCCCGTGGGGACTCATGGGAGTCAGGCTACTCCCTCTCTTCTGTAAACTACCCCAATCTTTAAACAAACACCCCCTCCCCCAAATGCCCTTTCACAGCCCATAAATGAAATTGCCAATGAAAAAGATTAGACTTAAGTTCAAAAGTAGGATCCTAAGTGCAATGAAGGCACTGCGTTAGAACATGGAGTATGTGAGCGGCTTTCTTCTGATTGTCTCAGGCAGGCAGCAGGGCTCACGTCCTCACTGCCTGCCTGAAGCTGCTTCCCTCTCTGCACTCCACCTGCACTTCATGTATAGCCAAAAGAAACCAAAGGCAGCTGTTTTCAGCAGACACAAGGTCTGTTTCGACCGGGGGGGGGGGGATGGCAGCACCCCCGTGCCGTTATGGCTAACCAAAAGAACCGAAACAGCTGGAGCCCATTTTGAAAAATGGATCTGTGCACAGTCCTATTACTTTTATATCTTTCTTGTATACTTCCAGAATAATCCAGTTGGTAACTGCATTGGATAAGCTTTGGCCTGATCCAGGAGGACTCTTCCTGTGATAATCTGATATACACTGCATATATGTACAAATCAACCTCATGCATAAATTGAGGGCAGGTTTGGAGGTAAACATAGATGTTGATATAACCAATTGGATACATTCAAGGTAATTCTGCAAGGAGAGGAAAGCACCGATGTTGCCTCAGGGGACCAGTTGCCTTTGGCCACCACTGCCCTTATTCAAAAAAAGCCAAAACCAGTAGTGAGGAGAATACATGGGGTAGATGCTTCTGTTAGGTTAGAGAAGAAGATGGTTCCTTTTTTGATAAGTTAAACTACAAACTCATGGTGACTTGTAGATAAGTGGACCCAGTTTTTTTGGGTTCATTTTTTGACTTACATTTCTAGGCCTTTGCATGAGCATATAGAGTCATTAATTCTAATTTCATTTAGCAAATATGAGTAAATGGCAAGTATGTACCATGGAGTATTTCTCAAAGGAGTAATTTTTATTTCCAGGTTTGTAAAGGAATCTGCTATTATTTCTAGGTTTTTTGAGGCATCCTAAAAATTATACTTCTTAGGGATACAATGCAAGTAACAAAATAGAGAGAAAAGTTCAATTTAAAAGTTCAAAAGGTCCCTACAAAATGTTTGTTAGGTCCATGATGCACATGCAGCCAGAATTCACACTCAGAGTCCTATACACACCATGTTGTCAGGGCGCCAGGTGGACATGGCAGTTATCATGGAATTCAACCTAGGATTTTACCCACCTAAACTATTAGACTTGATAATCCATGGAGTTGTTGAAACCAGATGTGGTTGCATATTGCAAAGCCCATGAATGGCAGGAAGGTATCTGATCTAGAAGTCATGACTGTATCCTTATAACACTCTCTCCTTCTCTCTGTCAACGTATTAAAATGAATTCCATGATTGTGAATTTAAAGTCAGACATGTAATATATATATATCTAAGGTGGTGGGAGTAGAACAATACAGTAAAGAAAGAAAGATTTTATATGTCGTGTGACCTTTCTAAATTTTTTGGCTGCTGTGGAGTTTTTATAGTTTAATCTCTGCAGCTGCAGGTTGAAATTGGCAGGCATTGATAAACTGAGAACCACGAATAAGAAAGAAGGAGCAGGTTTGTGTTCTGCTGCCACTAACAATAGGACTCGGGGCAATTGAAAGGAGAATCCACCTGAATATTAGGAAGAACTTCCTGACCATAAAAGCTATTCAACAGTGAAACTTACTGCCTTGGAGTGTGATGGAAACTCCTCCTTTGGAGGCTTTTAAACAGAGGCTGGATGACCATCTGTCAGGGGTACTTTGATTATGCTTTTCTGCAGGGCAGAGGGTTGGTCTAGATGGCCCATGTGGTCTCTTCCAGCACTATGACTCTATGATTCTAACAACTTGAACATTGAATTGTGGGCACCACAATTCAAGAGAGATATTGACATGCTGGAATGTGTCCAGAGGAGAGCGACTAAAATGATAAAAGGTCTGGAGAACAAGCCCTATGAGGAGCGGCTTAAGGAGCTGGGCATGTTTAGCCTGAAGAAGAGAAGGCTGAGAGGGGATATGATAGCCATGCATAAATATGTGAGAGGAAGCCACAGGGAGGAGGGAGCAAGCTTGTTTTCTGCTTCCCTGGAGACTAGGACGCGGAACGATGGCTTCAAACTACAAGAGAGGAGATTCCATCTGAACATGAGGAAGAACTTCCTGACTGTGAGAGCCATTCAGCAGTGGAACTCTCTGCCCCGGAGTGTGGTGGAGGCTCCTTCTTTGGAAGCTTTTAAACAGAGGCTGGATGGCCATCTGTCAGGGGTGATTTGAATGCAATATTCCTGCTTCTTGGCAGGGGGTTGGACTGGATGGCCCATGAGGTCTCTTCCAACTCTTTGATTCTATGATTCTATGACAAATTTACAAAACAAAACAGTTCTACCGTGGCTTTATTGTTGCTGGATGTAGATTGGGTGGGTTGCCTCTTAGAGAATAATCTATTTAAAAGATAGCAGTTGAAGATGTCCAAACTGTGAATCGGGTGAATCTAAATTTTCATTTGTTCATGTATTATTTATGTCATTGCTTATTTTGTTGACAATTTTGTGGATTGGGCTATGAATGTACTCATGTTACACGTTCATTAATGAAAAGTGTTCTGATAGTTGGTTCTTTTTTGGAGTTTTAAAATTTTCTAACTTTGTGGAGTTGTTATGCCAAATATTGATATACATTCATATTTTTTTCTTTTAATGATTTGGTTTTAGTCCCACACAATGGTGAAATAATTACTTTTACTCTTCCTTAACTTTGCCATGTATTCATAAATTTATTATTTCTATGTACTTAAAATGTTCAAATGAATAAATATTCTAATCAGCTCATAGAATCTCTTGGGGATTACAAATGATACTCACTTTAGCTGCTTTGCATTCCCTTAAGCATGATAATTGTAAAATATTTTCAATTTATTTTCATTTTCCTTATAGCTAATTTTGTCTCACATTGCATACAACGGTTGTCACAAGATTGGTTAATTTTGACAGCTGTCACTATCTGACTTAAAAGTACTGGAGATTAGCTTTGTATCAAAACAGATCAAATTTAAATCAAGGCTACTTGTGTTAGCATGCTTTTTGTTTCTTATTGCTAGTTAATATAGATAGATGTGGCTTGTACTAAATCTAATAACAGAGTTATCCTATCCTCCTTTATTATATTTTTTGTTGCAATCAGCTCAGTCAATCACATATCTTTTTCTCTGAGCTTATTGCATTTGAAGTTAATAGATTGAATAGCATTATTGAAACAACAATATCGTCACAGAGTAACAGCTTGCATTTTAAAACAAAAACTTCATATCTTCACCATATTTGTCAAGGAGTAAAATCTGCCTGTGGGAATGCCCTATGAATGAACATGGTATTTGTCAGCATCTTTTGTGTATCTGTATTATGTTGTATGCTAGTGTCAAAATAGCTGCCTCTGATTAACTACCTCCATTTACTGATGATGACACAATTGGGCTCATCTTGGTTTTCCATTCCAAGGGTTTCAATACTCATTACAGTGTTGGAGGAGTGGGATTACCATTCTAGCAGAAGATGCACTATAGTTTTTACACTCAAGCAACTAAAAGGAAGGAAGGAAGGAAGGAAGGAAAGACGGAAGGACGGACGGAAGGAAGGAAAGAAAGAAAGAAAGAAGCCTTGACATTGCCATGGTAATTGTCTTCTCTCCAGAGGGCATATATCATCCTGGGCATCATTAAGGCCATTTGTGCCTTGACAAAAATACTCTATGGAGTCAGGCGAAGATCAAAATTGGGCAAAAAGGAGCCCATACTTTCATACATGATAGGGAATATACCCTAGAAAGCCTCGATTTCTTTGATCTTGCATAGCTTCTGCTCTTAAACTATTGACTTAAAAATAAATCCCAATGGAAGCTGTTTGCATTTATGTGCTAATTTAGAAATGAGACCTTTGCATTTACTGAGTGGTTGTGATGAAGCAATGTGTGGATGAATTTAAAAAATGAGTTGTAAGTATTACATAAGTCTAAACCATGTTTTAGGATTGAGCGAATAATCTGAAAGAAGACCAGTCAATGCCTTAATCATTTTCTCTTTCTGCCATGATGCGGTGGAACAGATTAGCACTCAGCATTTAGTTGTATTTTCCACTCGTAACTTGTTAGATTCTACAATCCATAGGTTGTGGTTTATAGTCAGTGTCAGTGGAAGCCAATCATAGGCAGTTCTAACAAAGTTTGTTTTAAATTATGCTCTCTCTCTCTCTCTTTCATTCATATCAATTATTTTTTTTGTTGTACAGCAGACCTCCTACTTCACCAGTTCCCCTGAATGCACTCTGCATCCCACAAGATACATCATATTTGGTAATCCTAGGAGTAGAGAAGAGTATAGAAAGAAGGTTCAGACTATTCCTCTATATTCTGTGAAGGTGGGAGAGGGAAGAGAGAGAAAGACAGGGCAAACTGGTCTGTCACATGAAGATGTGCAGCCAGTCAAAGTCAGCCTGAATTGAAAACGCTACTATATTATCTCTGCAACAACCTACTTGTGCAACAACCGAAAGAAATGGGTTGTGATAAGTTAGTCAATTTTTGTTGCTTCCAATTTTTTGTGGCCTCATAGACCAGCCCACACCAGAGTTCCCTGTTGGCCATGGCCACCTGCAGCTCCTTCAAGGTCAAGGCAGTTACTTGAAGGATAACATCCATCCATCTTGCCCTTGGTCTGCCTCTCTTCCTCTTCCCTTCCATTTTCCGCAGTATCATTCTCTTCTCCAAGCATTCCTGTTCTCTCACTATATGGCCGAAGTACTTTGCCTCTAATACCCTTCCCTCCAGTGAGCAGTTGGGCATTATTTCCTGGAGTATGGACTGGTTAGGTAGTCGATATGTTTATGGAAGTAAACACTGGGTGTAGTACTTCTGATCTCTCTTTTTGGATACACAGGTTTTCTCAGTGTCTCTGGTAGGCTGAGAGAATGTATGTATGTATGTATGTATGTATGTATACACACACACACATACACACACATGCACCTATGTACACACACACACTACACTCCGTTAAAGATCTAGACTCATACTGGAGAAAGCTCCAGAAGGAAAGCCATTTTACAGTAGCAAACATGGAAGGTGATTGTGGTGATCTATTCCTTACAACATCAGTGTCACTTTACTAACATGCATGGAAAATCTATCAATACAACTATAATCCAAGTTTATATTAAAATTACATAGAAAAAAGCAATCCAAAAATTCTCTTCAAATGTCCAGGAAGAAGTTGATTGCACACCAAAACAGGATGTGCTGATAATCATAGGTCCCTGGAATACCTAAGTAGGAAATGGAGCAGAACCAATCTTTGTTGGAGAACTTGGCTTTGGTCCAAGAAATGAAGCAGGAGAACAAGTTCCTGAATTTTGCTCATTGTAAAGAAATTTTTCAGGCAATTGAATAGTCAGCTATAGCCAGCATGACTAGACAACCAATATAGAAATAAAGTAAATAATGTAGTTTGAGGTGGGAATGCTTCATCTTCTTATTTATAAGGGCAAATAATATTTTATATCAATGTAAAAATGTAGACAAAAGACAATAAAAAAGATAGAAAAAGAGTTTCTCCCCATCAAAAGATTTGAGAAATAAAAGAAATGTTAAACCAAGAGATGCTGAATCTCTTCCATAGGAACACACTATATATCAAAGTAAAATTGAAAGATAATAGAAGCAATACGCTAAAATACTATTCCAAAGAAAGTAAAGAATGGCCATTGCTTTTAACATAGAACCTTTCAATGAAGAACTTGTGATTTTAGAAACTGGACTGGGAGAGGTTTGCAAAGTATATGGGAGAAATAAATCACCAGGAACAGGTGACATACAGTAATATTGTTTAAGCTATAGAGAAAGAATACACCAAGCTCTGATAACACTAAAACAATGGCCCACAGGTTGAAAAAATATACCTTCCTGTCCATCAGAAAGGGGACACCAAGGATTGCAATAACCACTGACTATTTCACTAATCTCTAGTGAAAATAAAATAATGCATTTTACTACAAAGATCTTTACCATATATGAAGCAATAAATGCCAGATATCCAAGAGGAAAAGGCACTAGGAATGATATTAGAAGCATATGTTCACTAACGGAGTGTAGCAGAAAATAGGTCTGTGCTTTATAGATAGAAGCAAAGCCTTTGTGTAAATCATGTAAAAGTATAGGTTGCTCTAAAATGGATGTGCTTGATGAATAACCTGTATTCTGGACAAGAGTTATATTCTCTCAGGACAGAATATGGAGAAACAGGATGGTTTTCAATTGACAAGGAGGTCAGCCATTTTATCACCTATCTGTTTAATTTACACTCAGAACATATCGTATGGAAAATGGGATTACACTTGAAGGAAGGCGGTGAGAAAAGAGGAAAAAATATCAGAAATTTAAGATAAGCAGATGGGACCATTTTATTTGCTAAAAATAGCAAAGACTCAGAGCAACTACTGATGAAAATTTGGAAGAAAGTGCAAAAATGGGGCTATAACTAAATGCAATGACCATAATAAAATTTACATAACTTTACAGCAGTTGATGAATATACTCAAGTTGTTTTTGTACCTTAATCAAAATTGAAACTTTAGTCAAGAAATCAGAAGAAGCTAAAATGCCAGGATGTGCAAGGCAGTCACATAACTGCCCACTGCCGGCCATAGCAACACCTGCGCGGGGCCATAGCAATACCTCTTTGTCCTGCTGCCTTTCAACTCATGGGCAGGGCATCTCCATGGCCAAACAGCTTCATGCTGAGAGTACTTCAATGGCCTACCTGCACAGCCATAGCAACACCTATTGAATGACTCCTTGTGTCTTAAATTATGTTACATCAAGACCAGAATGAAGTCCAAATAAAATAGTGCACGAATCTGGAACAATTATATCTTGTAAGCTGCTCTGAGTCCCCTTCAGGGTGAGAAGGGCAGTATATAAATGCAGTAAAGAAAGTAGTTTTTTACATGGACAGGGTCTAATTAAGGTCCCCTCCTACAGAAAACTATACAAAAAGGAACTAAACCCATTCTAAATAAAGAGACAATTGAGGCTCAACAATAAAAACAGTAAAAGCCTCTATTGGGACATGACAGATGTATCACAATATGAAATAACGCACTAGAAAAGACAATGATGCTGTGTAAAGTAGATGCAGTAGCAAAAGAGGAAGATCACAGCACAGATATATTCAATAAAGAAGGGTCCTCAGTTTGCAAAACCTGAGTAGTGCTGTTAATAACATGTGCTTTGGATGCCTCTCATTTGCAAACTCTCCATAGATTAATGACACATAATGGTAACAGTCTCTTGTGATCGTGATCATAGGAGCCCCCGGTGGCGCAATGGGTTAAACCCTTGTGCTGGCTGGGCTGAAGACTGACAGGCCAGAGGTTCAAATCCGGGGAGAGCACGGATGAGCTCCCTCTGTCAGCTATGGCTTCCCTTGCAGGGGCATGAGACAAGCCTCCCAAAAGGATGCTAAAACATCAAAACATCTGGGCATCCCCTTGGCAACGTCCGTACAGACCGCCAATTCTCTCACACCAGAAGTGACTTGTGGATTCTTAAGTTGCTCCTGATACGACAAAAAAATCATGATCATAATCATGATCAGTTTTATTTCTGGATGAAATTGCTGGGAGAAAGGATATAAAGATTTTGAGTGCAGTATCACAAAAATGAAGACCTCCTTTTCCTACTTGCTAGACTAATCACCAGGAGCCTTCCAGTTTATGTGTCAGGAAGTCACTCAAATACGTATGGGAAGTGTATTAACTAATTAATAAAAATGTTTAAATCTTGCGTGTTGAATATATTCTAGGAATTTTCAACCTAACGATTATTCAGAAACTTACTGGAATTCCTCCACAAAATTAACAAGATCTGTGAGTTGTAAAATAAACCCTGGGAGTCAGGCCTGTAGCAAGGGGGTGGTTTTAGGGGTTCAACCCCCCCCCGAAATGTTTCAGATTTTTTAAAAAACCTGGTTTACTCATGAATTTTAACTGGTTAACCAAATCCTCATGCTAAGTCTATGAAATTAAGAGTCCCTCCAGAACTGCAAGCACTATCTCAAGCAAATATTGACAATTTATTCACACTGTCATTACTTGCAGCAATAGCCTATGTAGCGAAGCAACCAAGTTGGGTGTGTGTGTGTTGAATGCTCTCATTAAGGAGGCCAGACTTGGTGGAGGTGGTTGACAGGGGCGGAGCTGCAGGATATTGAAGGCTGCTAGGCCCCCTGCTGTGCTCTTTGCTTCAGCGTGAGCTAGGAGGCAGGTTTCAACGTGCGCTCCCCCCCCCCCCCCGCGGAATTTTCAACCCTCCCAAACCCCTCCCGAAATTTTTTTCTGGCTACGGCCCTGCTGGGAGTGTATAGAATTTCTCCACAGACCAGTCAATGTGAACTGGCTCCTTATATTGAGAACATTTGGGAGATCACTTCTTTAAACAATTGTAGATCCTTTAGAAACAAGAATAATTGTAACACTTTGGGGCAATCTAATCTACAGGGATCATGGAAGACTGCCAGTTGTTTTGTTTGGAAAGCTGCATTTTTCTTCCTTTCGTTCTTCACCATCACATGTACAGTTTCTTCAATAAGAATGGTGCTCCAAGAGAGATTCCCCTGTCATGAACCAAAGAAGTTGCTGTGAATTATTAATAACTCACCAAGTCTAATGTGAGCTTCTAGTCCCCTGAAGGAATGAAAATTGTAAACTCTGTAAAACCATTGTGTTTGCCTGGTCACGACAAATTGGTAGCATTTAAAACATACCCACCCACATGCCAGCTGCTTGTTAACACAGAAGGGAAGAAAGGTGACTTGGGAAGCATCAATAGCCAGACAGTTCTAAAGAATTGGAAATGCTTGTATCAAAAATAGAAGAGAATGGTAACTAAGCTCAGAAGTGTTACGTTAGTGCTTTATTTTAGGTTTAAAAGCTAAAAATAAGCCCCAGGCAATTGTGTTGATGCTTATAGTATCTTGTGAAAGAGGACAAGAAGTGAAGAATGTTTGTCCAGTAGCAATCATCCCAGCAATTGGCCATTTATGTTCAGGAACTGAAGATATAATTAAGAATCATAGCAAGAACTTTAGTGATTTTTTGTTTAAACTCGCTATATTGCACAAAAATAGTGTCAATCCAGAAATATTGAAAATCTACTATCTAAAAAAGTACACAAGCTGTTCTTTGTTCAATTTCTATTTAATTTTGCATTGTAAATACTTCATGTTTAGGCCTAACACTGAACCATTCTTATTTATTTAGTCAGTGCGTCTATGCACCACGATGAGCGCTGTTTTAATTGAATCTTAAGTTGTTGTTTTATATGCCTATGTTTTTTTATTGAATTGTATTTTCTACTGTGCCTTATTTTATGTTCCGTTCTTAGGCACCTTGTCCCGTGTGTAAGCATCCCGAGTCCCTTGGGGTGATGGTTCCGGGATACAAAAATAAAGTTGTTGTTGTTTGAAACACAACAAGAGTAGTACACAGCAAATAAGATCACTATGCTGGCTGTTGTATTGGATCACATGTCGGGCACTTCCCAAGTGTCTAGGACTGTGTGATGCATCGATGAAGAATGTGTGCAGATCCCAGTAGGGTGGCCTTTTGCAGATGACAGATGGTAATTTTGTCAGCGCCAATTGTGTTTAAGTGCAGGCCAAAGTCTTTAGGCACTGCACCCAGTGTGCCAATCACCACTGGGACCACCTTGACTGGCTTGTGCTAGAGTCTTTGCAGTTTGATCTTTAAATCCTCATATTGTGCCATCTTTTCCAGTTGTTTCTCTTCAATCCTGCTGTCACCTGGGATTGCAACATTGACGATCCATACTTGGTTTTTTAATACGATCATGAGGTCAGGAGTATTGTGCTCCAAAACTCTGTCAGTCTGATTTTGAAAGTCCCAGAGTAGTTTGATGTGTTCATTTCCCATAACTTTATTATTAGTATTTGAAACACAGCAAGATTAGTACACAGCAAACAAGGTCACTCTGCTGGCAGTTGTATTGGATCACACATTGGACACTTCCCAAGTGTCTAAGGCTGTGTGATGCATGCAGATTCCAGGTGGGTGGCCTTTTGCTTCTAACAGATGGTAATTTTGTCAGCACCGATTGTGTTTAAATGCAGGCCAAGGTCTTTAGGCACTGTACCCATTGTGCTGATCACCACTGGGAACACCTTTATGGGCTTGTGCCAGAGTCCTTGCAATTTGGTTCAGTGGCATTGAAAATGTATGCTGCTTCTATAGCTGTTTTGCTTCCAGATTATTATTATTATCATCATCATCATCATCATCATCATCATCATCATCCCCATACCTGTAGGACAAATGCCCATGGTTTCATTTACCTACCCACATCCAAAAAATGATGAGGCAATGGTCCCATCTGAAGTTATCATAAGGATATCCTGCAGGGGCCTAGCTTTTTTTTATAGAGAAGATACCTCTCTAGAAATTTTCTAGGTTCCCTCCACGGCAACATTATGGTACCTACTGACAGAAGTGGTTCATTTCAATGAGGGTTTTCTGTTTTGCAGTTATTGGCTATGTGTCCCTGGAATACTTCTATTTGCTTATACATACATCCCAAGATATCCAGAAAGAATTTGATTGTTTCACACCAGATTGCCAATCAGATTTGGCTACTTAATGCTACTGAGGAAAAACAAATCACTTGCATTATCCTCACACTGGAGGATAATTCATTATTCTCACACTGGAGATGCCGAGTCCCTTCTCAGAAGAGTGGACTAGAAGGATACCATGGCTGATGGCACGGGAATCTTAAAGGGTCTCAGAGAGCCAACAGGGATGGGCGCACCTGTCCAGTTTTGAGTGTAGGTCATCCACAAGGGTAATCAAAACTGTATCAGCTCTTAAGATAGATTGAAACAGTCTTTGTGTAACCTTCCTGTTTTGTTTCTTCATGTTTTGCTGCACATACAATACTTTAGTTCTTCTGACTACTTTTGTGGTTTCTTGTCAACTTGTTTTAAAGGTTACTATCAGCGTGAAATGTTAAATGTCACCTTGGTATTAACTCCTGCCCTGGGAAATCCTTTCTATTTTTAATTATATATATATATATAAAATATTTGATCTGTTTCTTCAAGCCTTCAGCTATATTCTAGCTGGGCTGTGGTCTGAACTGGAAAAAACTGATTTAAAGGAGAAAAAAAGTTACTCCTGCAATTTCTAAGCTATATTATCTCGAACAATTCTTTGTTTTGTTTTTTTGAAGTTTCCCCCTGTTAGTGTCAAGAGTAAAGGCTTTGAAAGTTGTGTTTCTAGCCCATGTTGTAATATCATTTCACAAACATGTAATTCGACTCCTTACCTGTATCATGCATGACATTAATTTGCACAGCATGGTAAACATGTTTCACATTAGGAGATTTGTTGTGTTTTGTTTAATAACTAAAACAAATTTTCATTGAATTGCACTATTTATTTTGAGCCTAATTTTAAGCCTCCCCCATGCACACACATTTCAAATTTAGATATAATTGGTTAGACTGATTTCTAAATAGCAGAGCACAACAGACTAAAATCAGAGAAGCTTAGCATCCTTCATCAAACAGAGTAATGTCTTTTGTCGTATTTTCAATATGCTACTAAAGTGTAGCCTGCTCATTTGAAATGACGGCTGCCTGTTCATTTAAAATAGATTGGAACATCATCAAGAAATGATGAGACTAAATCAAGAAAATTAAATACATTGTCTAATGGGAAATGTATAGTAGGTAATCGAATGCCAGATGCATAAGATGTTACAGTAGATGAAGTGTCTACTGGTGAATGCATGGTCTTTTATTCAAAAAAATCTATATTGTTAGATGTGATTATAAGGAGAAAGAGACAATAACACTTTTATAAGAAACTGTTCACAGAGCAGGTCCCAGTTAGTATCTTTGTTCACATCTGAATTTGAACAAATCTGCTGTTGGATACTATTACAATGTCTGATCTATAGAATAATGTACAGATCTTTATACAGATTTTTATTTGGCTTTAATCTGTTTTTTATGAACTCAGATTCACTTTGCACAAATAGGATCTCACAGATGTCAAACAGTAATGTTGTTGGGGTTTTTGCTTTCAATTATAATAAAAGGTGAAACTATGAAAATAACCAGTTTGTCACACATCATAAGATGTACAATTTTGACATTTTAGATTAAACCTATGTTAGATAGAAAGTCCTATAATTTGTATTTTGCCCTGAGCGTTTTTTCTTTGCACAGGATATAATACAGTTTCAGTAGCAAATAATACAATCCAGACATTCTGTAATTATTATACCTACAAATTGCTGAGAAACATGAGCAATTTAGATTTATTTACCTGCTTTTCAGCCACAGCTCATGACAGCTTTTTGTGTTTTAAGAAATCATGACGCCTCTCCTTTTATTTGATTGTTTTTGGGGGGTGGGGTGAGGGTGGGCATGTCTTGGCTTTTCTATATCAAATGGTATTGCCACTATGCAGGAAAGTACAGGTTAGATACCATATGCTTCTAACTTTAAGACTTAAATATGTAACCTGTTATAAACATTATCAACCTCTGAGGATGTCTGTCATAGATGCAGGTGAATGCTTCAGGACAGAATGCTTCTGGAACATGGCCATACAGCCCAAAAAACTCTGGGCCTGTGAAAGAGTCTGTAAATAGGACGTGTTTTCTGAATGCCCAATGGGATGCCGGGGGTGCCTCAGCTGAGAGGCCTTTCGGATTTCCCCACACAAAGTTCTTTTAAAGACCTAGAAAGTTCAACAAAGTTTTTATTGTTGCTTAAATCTTCAATAAATCAAACAAATACTTCAAGGCTTTGAATCAACTGGTGGTTTGCTTAAATCTTGTCCGCAAGGGACAGGCAACTTTCTTCATAAACTGTTTCTTCCTTCTACAAGGGAAATCCTTGACCCCTCCCTGGGCAATCTAACTTAAGCTTTGCTGGCTTGGCTTCCTACACCCGGTCCAAATTGCATTATGGCTGCCGCGAGTGGTCCTTACCAAACAGAGTCCTTTGGTAGATTTCCAAGAGGAAAGATGGCTTTCAATTCTCAGCGAAGGCTGACTGTAGAGTTGTGGAACTAAATTCCCCAACAAAGGCTATGCTGCGGTTCTCTGTAGAGCTGTGGGACTGGATCCTCCTAGCAAAGCTGTAAAAGGCAAATCTTTCTTCAGGTGGAACTGATTCACGTCCTGTACGAAAGGCTTCTCTGTGTGAACTGACCTAGTGGTCCCCTTTTTCCCTCCTTAACCCAGGAAAAGGGGCAGAACGAAAGAGCATAATGATAATTGATGGGTCATTGGCCCTATTATTGCAAACCAAGGAAAGCCACCTTATTGCAAAATGCATGGAACTTTGGAATACATGCAAACACTCAATAGAAAGGAAAAGAAGTTGGAGCTCCTGGTACAGCCGTACCAGCACACACACACACACACTTAGGAATTTTCACTGTATTATAAAATGTTTTGCTCTAGTTAACTACCCAGAGAAAATCATTTTGGGGCAGCATGAAAACATTTTAAGTGTATGGAATAGAAATCTAACAAAGTGCCATGCCCTTCTCCTAGTTCTTTGACAAGCAGGCCTGTAGCTGGGGGGTGGGGGGGGGGTGGGTGTTTTAAGGGTTCAACTGAAATTTTTCAGGTTTAAAATTTTTTTTGGCTATTTTTGGCCTTACTAACCTTGCATACCTTGTATCTTATACCTTTTATGGAGCAATAAGGGTCTTTGGACTGTATTAAAACGTTGTTGTTGTGTTATCAGACTACTCTTCATAATTCGCTTTAAAAAGTTTGAACCCCCCCCCCCCCCCATTTTTCTGGCTATGGCCCTGTTGACAAGTGTATAGATGTGAATGTAATAATTTGTTATATGTTGTATTTTAGATATACTTCTACACCTAAACTAACAGTTTAATTGTGAGGGTTTCTTCTTTGGAATGTAGCATGAAGCCTGTCCTTCATAATATTCCACTGAGATAATGGAAGCCCATGACGACAAAATTGAGAACCTTTGATTTAAAAGAACTGCAAGTGACAAGCCAGGAAAGGGAAGTATTATATAGACTGAAGTGTAATAGAAATCAATAGCGAAGGCAGGCAGAGGACTTAAAAGGTCTTATGTGCTTACTGATGATGTGATTCTTCTTGTACTCTACTGTGACCTATAACTTAATCTTCAGGGAGTAGGAAATAACTGAGAGTGAATATTCTATTAGCATCCTATGCTATCAATTTTTGTGTATCAGTGTCCTGAATTATTAGTACAGTGTGAATACAATACCTACCTTTGTGTTTTGAGTGTACATATTCAAATGAATACAGGGTAACCTAATACTGCCTGATTAATCTTAAGACATCATCAGCAAGACAAGGAAAAATAAAACAATCCTACAAGACTTTTCTACTCCAGTAATTGTCAAGTAAATCTGAGCTGATAATTTAATTATTATATATTTACCCTATTTATACCCCCACCTTTCTCTACCCCAAGGGGGATTCAAAGTGGCTTACATACAGCAATTATTCAATGCCTTAAACATATACAACATTAAGCTTAAAATCAATGGAATTAAAATTAATCACAGAGCCAGGTTTTTACTCTCCTTCTGAAGACTAGGAGGGAGGGGGCTGATCTCATGTCACTGTGGAGGGAGTTCCACAGCCGAGGGGCCACCACTGAGAAGGCCCTGTCTCTTGTCCCCACCAGTCATGCTTGTGAAGAAGATGGGACCGAGAGCAGGGCCTCCCCAGAAAATCTTAATCTCCGAGGTGATTCATAGGGGAGATACATTCGGACAGGTAAACTGGACCAGAACTATTTAGTGCTTTATAGGCTAAAGCCAGCACTTTGAATTATGCTTGGTAGCAGACTGGCAGCCAGTGGAACTGATGTAACGAGGGGTGGTGGTGGTGGTGTATGTTCCCTGTACACCACTCTGGTGAGTGATTTCAGTGAGCTGACACTTGAATTTAAAATCTGCACTCAAAGATTATGCTGGTGTAGACCAAGAGTCCAGTTGATCTACTACTGAGTATCCAACTGTGACAAAACAAATGCTTGCAGAAAGTTAATAAATAACGTGTAAAAGCAACAATGCCTACAATATTATTTATTCACAGAGTAATGATTTTCAGACACACATTGTCTCTGAACATGTAGCATGTATTCAGCTATTTGGATGAATATCTGAGAGGTTGTAGGTGTCACCAACAGTCATTGTTAAGTTTTGTGGCAATGAACTCCATTATTTTAATGGCATGTTATGTAAAGAATTAGTTCATTTTGCTTATTGTTAAAGGTGCAGTATCCCATTTTTATCTTTCTCTTCCTACAGTGTAATTCATACTTTTACAATCATCTTCATAGTCTTTCGATGCAACTTATTATTTTAATGAAGTTGTTCTTCCAGTTGCATGTACTCATGTTTGGAGGGATACCTGGTTTCTAGCTTCAGCAGCACCACAGACCTCCTGACGTTCTTGAGCTGTCACAGTTGAGTGAGGTGTAGACATTGTCACCATTGTTGCAATCTTCCTTCCATTCTGTTTTTCCTCATTAAAAACAAATCCGATTCTTGTTTTGATGCCCTTGATAGTTTAATTCTATTCTCCCTGGATTCTGGCAGCTGAACGTAACACAGTACCTACAAAGTGAATATGAGGGGTTTTTTTCCTAGTGAAGACTTGTCTTTTGTGGCACTTGAAATCTGTAGAGGGCAGAAAATGAAAAAGAAATAGGATCAGCTGTGTCTTGCAACTGCAAATAATTTGAAGCCCCTTTTCATAGCCCCCAGAAAGATTTGAAATAAGAGCTGGGCTAAATTACTTCAGGTTTATTATTCATATTAAAATTAAATGCACAGTAAAGCAAACGATAAATTGGCAGCTGCAGCCACCTGTTGGAGTGTTTATTTACATTGACACAAAAGGACTCTAAAGATTAAATAGTGATAGCAATTACTTTGGGTTGAATCTGATGTTGTCATTTTGTTAGCTCAAAGCATCTGCTACTGAACAACCTGTTTGCATTCTTGCATCAGTGTCAAATCTAATACTTTGATTCTGTTTGTGCAAGCTGTTGCACAAGGACTTTGACAAGTCATTACAATTTCATTATAGCAAATAATATGCACACTGGTTCTTCTACTGTTGCAGAGAATGATTTTGTGGCTTTCCAAAGGTCATCAGACTCCAGCTTCTAGCAGCTTTAGCCAGCCTAGTAAATATTGAAGAATTTCAGAAATAAGCAGCGATACTTCATTCATTTTCCTGTGTGAGTTATGTTTGGATATATTCGATTATATATTGGTGTTTGGATTACAGGGTTTGCTCTTCGCTTTCCTGGGTCTGCTTAAATTTTTCCCCAGATGATTATAGAGGGTCCTCCCCATAGCTTCAATGAGTATGAAGTATGCCATTAGATCTAAAAGATTATTGTAGTTCACTCAGTTCCTGAGACACTCAGCTGTATTGGCCTTTATTTATGTATGTCTGTAATCCAAAACAGCCAGTGTGCTGCAATGGTCTGAGTGCTGGACTAGAACTCAGAAAACCCTGTGTTCAAAGCCTCTTTCAGCCATGGAAACCTATTGGATGATCTTGGTCACACTCTCACAGTTACAGATGAAGGTAATGGCAAACCTCCCCTGAATAAATCTTGGCAAGAAAACCCTATGGTAGGACCACCAGAAAGCAGAGTCCACTTGAAGTCATATGACAACAGTGTTTGAATTTCAATACTCCTCTATCCCTATGCTTGAGCTTGTTACTTTTTTCCATGGGACTCATAAGGGAGAGAGAGACAGTAACCCTATCTCACACAGTTTCAAGACTAACTAAGGTTATTTGTCTCTTTCCCCCTTTCCTGGATCTGTATAAGTGCCTTCCCTCTCTTGTAGTCTTGTTTCCTATCCTTTATTTACAGGGTTAGAATTTCTTTCACCTTTACTGTCATCTATACCCAATAGAGGGTTTTTTTTTGCATTTTTTATTTATAGAATTATCTTTCAAAATTATAAGTATACATTCTTTCCTCTTTTTATAATATCTTAAACGATGGAGTATGCCATGTTATATACAATCCAACAGTAAATGAAAAAAATCAAAAATATCTTTAGGCATATTTTCTTATCATTTTTAAACTTTTTATTACAACTTATACTACATATATCTCTACTGCACACATATACATGTTTTATTTCATCATCATCATCATCATCATCATCATCATCATTATCATCATTATACCATTTCCTCCCCCCTTTCTCTTACCCTTATTTTGTGCCCTCTTCACCAGGACCAACCTACTCATGTTATTTCACAAGTCCACAATTTCATTGCTTCTGTCTTCAGCTTGTATCCCTATCCCTCATTAGATATATACTCAATACATTTTGCCCCCAATAGAGCTTTTGTTGCTGTCTCTTCTTTCTGAGTCCCATACTATTATGTGCCGCCAAGTTGATTTGCACTTACAAAGATACTATGAATGCGAGACTTCCAAGAGTTTACAGCTGTGTTTAGGGCTTACAAGACCATAGCGTATTTAATTGAACTAATCTATCTTTCCCTACTGCCTGAAATGATCCTCAACTTTTGCAAATTCTAGAGAGTCATGTTTTCCCATAATGTGTCCATAGTAACAGAGACTTAGTCATTTTGGCTTCTCGTTTAGTCATTTTGGCTTCTAGTAAGATTTTGGGCTTCATTTGCTCTGGGACCTATTTATTTCTCTGTTAGGTGGTTCACACTGCCTGTAAAATTTGCCTCCAGCACTACATTATAAAATGGGTTGATTTCCCCCCATCTGCTTTATTTTCCAGCATTCACATCTGTTCATTGTGGAACATCATATATTTTGATTAGACTCATTTCAGCATAGTGTCTCACTGGAACGTGTGAACCCAATTGTTTGTTTTGAGTGGTGTGGCATAAATTTCAATGAGATAATATGACTGTTAATATATAGAGTAGACCTTAAGAACTTGCAGTTTTTTCAGTGGATAAGCTTTGAGCTTAGAACATGGTCTTGATCACTTCATAATCATTTATTGCTATCTATCTATCTATCTATCTATCTATCTATCTATCTATCTATCTATTCTTACCTTGCATGTGGCCTCCTGGTCAAATTAAAGAAAAATAAAGAAGCACATCACTTTGGGAATAAATAAAAATATTCCTCTTGAGCTCTTCTGTTGAAATGCAACCAAATGATGTTAGGTCTAAGGACCTCAATGATACCTTAGCCAATTGCTCACTCTCCATGTAGAGTAGACCCTCATATTACATACAGAGTCTGTACTATGACTTTCATTTATTAGCTGAAACCATATTTTTTCTACTTGAAATGATTATGTCTTTGACTTCTTACTGAAACATACAATTTCTATGTTCTAAGTCTACAGTGTGATTAGCCTATAATGTTGACCATAGAATCGCACTGGAGGCTTAGCGAGAAGTCATCTATAGCAGTGGTTCTCAACCTTTTTAATGCCGCGACCCCTTAATACAGTTCCTCACGTTGTGGTGACCCCCAACCATAAAATTATTTTTGTTGCTACTTCATAATTGTAATTTTTGCTACTGTTATGACTCATAAGGTAAATATCTGATATGCAGGATGTATTTTCATTGTTACAAATTGAACATAATTAAAGCATAGTGATTAATCACAAAAACAATATGTTTGGGGGAGTATGGACAATGGATTATGGGATTTGCAATACTTTCAACCGATACAGCTCTGTCTTCCACAGATCACTGCCACCCCCCACCCCCCACCCCCAAATGAATGACAGATCTGGACCAGATTTGGCAAAAAGAACCTCAATGACCAACAGAAAATACTGGCAGGGGGTTGGGAGGAATTCACAGTGATTTAATAATAGTAATAATAGAATAATAGACCTGCAAGAGACCTCCAAAAGCCATCCAGTCCAACCCCCTTCTGTCTTCCTGCAGGAAAACCACAATCAAAGCCCCCGCAACAGATGGCCATTCAACCTCTGCTTAATAATAATAATAATAATAATAATAATAATAATAATAATAGGATCCTACAGTTAAGAGACCTCGCAAGGGCCATCCAGTCCAACCCCCTCCTGCCTTGATGCAAGAAAAGCACAATCAAATCACACCTGACTGTTGGGCATTCAGACTGCTTAATAATGATGATGGTGATGATGATGATGATGATGATAGTAATAGTAATAATAGGATCCTAAAGTTGGAAGGGACCCCCAAAGGCCATCCAGTCCAACCCTCTTCTGCCATAAAGGGATACAATTAAAGCCCTCCCAACAAATTACTCAGCCTTTGCTTAACAACAACATAAAGAACAACAACAGAATCGTAAGGTGGGAGAGACACCCAAAGGCTATCCAATCCAACCTCTTGTATAAGGGAAATACACAATCAAAGCACTCTTGACAGATTACCAATCTGCTTCTGCTTAATGATGATGATAATAGGATCCTAGAGTTGGAAGGGACCCCCAAAAGCCATCCAGTCCAACCCCCTCCTGTCATAAAGGAACACAATTAAAGCCCTCTCAACAAATGGCCACTCAGCCTCTGCTTAACAACAACAATAGAACCGTAAGGTGGGAGAGACATCCAAAGGCTATCCAATCCAACCTCATTCTTGCATAAGGGAATGCACAATCAAAGCACTCTTGACAGATGGCCAGTCTGCTTCTGCTTAATGATGATGATAATAGTAATAATAGAATCCTAAAGTGGGAAGAGACTTCCATGGGCCATTCAGTCTAACCCCCTTCTGCCATAAGGGAAAGACACAATCAAAGTACACCTGACAGATGGCCAGTCTGCTTCTGCTTGATGATGATAATAGAAGGAAGGGTGGAAGGAAAGAGAGGAAGAGGAAAGGAAGGGAGGGAGGAAAAGATGGAAAGGAAGGAGGGACAGGAAGGATGGAAAAAGGAAGGGAGGGGGGGAAGGAAGGAGGTAAAGTAGGAAAGGAAGGAGAGAAAGGAGAGAAGGGAGGAGGGAGGGAAGGAAAGGGAGGAAGAAGGAAATGAAGGGAGGGAAGGAGGGGAAGAAGGAAAAGGAAGAAGGAGGGACAGGAAGGAAGGAAAAAGGAAGGAAGGGAAAGAAGGGAGGGAGGGAAAGAAGGAAAGGAAGAGGGACAGGAAGGAAGGGAAGGAAGGAAGGAGGGAAGGGAGGGAGGGAGGGAGGTAAGGAAAGGGAGAAGGGAGGAAGGAAAGAAGGAGGGAAAGGAAGGAGGGAAGGAAGGAAGGAAAGGAAAAGAAGGGGAAGGAAGGAAAGGGAGGAAGAAGGAAAGGAATGAAGAGAGGCAAGCAAGGTCCTTCACTCGGAAGCACCACCCTCTCACGTGAAGCTGCCTCCCGGTCTGGCTGTTAATAGGAGAGGGGGGAGGAGAGAGAGTGAGAGTGTGTGTGTGAGCGTGCTTTGCCGGGGGCAGCCAAGCAAATCAGGGAGAAGAGGGAGGAAACAAAGGAGTTGGAGGTGAAGGAAGGGAGCAGGACTTCAAAACTAAAATTTATTTCTGCCTCTTTCTTTTCTCCCTTCCTGCAGTGAAGGGAGGGAGGCAAGAGTTTGAGAAAAGGGGTGCAATCTCTCTCCTGGAGGAAGAGGAGGAGGAGGCGAGGAAAGCCGGGGAATGGGGAAGCTGAAAGGATGAAGGCAGCAGGTGGCGGAGGGACTTTAGGAGCCCTTCAACCGGCGCCAGCCCCTTCTTCTCTCCGCTGCAGCTGCAGGGTGCTTTCCCATCCCGCGCCAGGCAAAGGATAGGCCACTCACTAGGCCTCGCCTTCCCTTGCCTGGCCACTGGTAGGAAAGAAGCCTTGCAGCCCTCGGGCAACCAAGGCTGCGGTGCCCACCCGCCAAACAGGCGGGAAGGCGTCCTGTGGCAACGGTAGACAGAACAAGGGGCTGGGCGAGCGAGGCCTGCTCGGAAAGCACCTCCTGCCTGCTTCGCGCCAAGCCCACCAAAGCCGAGAGCTGCATGGCTCCCTTCCCGCTGGTGCCCCGGCAAGGGAAGGCGAGGCCTGGTGAGCACGAGGAATGGCAGGCAAGCCATCCCCCAAGGGGCCACTGAGGGGGGGGGGGACTTGCTGGGAGGCCAGAAGACATGTCACACTCCCTCCCCCAAGCCCCACGTGCGGACTATGGGACGTCCTTCTCTTTCAGGCATGGGTGTTTGCTGGCTCTTTGGCTCCCAGAGGTTGCCCGGCAGCCATTCCAGGGACACAAAGGGGGCGGGGCCAAACGAGGCAGTCCCGCGACCCCTCAAAAATTGCCAGGCGACCCCTCGGGGGGTCGCGACCCCCAGGTTGAGAACCACTGATCTATAGGCATCAGTAAGTTTTCCTGTACAATTCTTAAGTATTCAAAGCTCTTGTATTATTGAAACAGCATTCAATGAGCTTGCATAATAAGGACTGTAATTGCATTTTTATTGTACCAAGATGTCTAACTTCTATTAGATGATTACTCTGTTTTGCGTTCGTTTCCCAAAGTCTGTAGGCCAGAGTTGGACGCATAACGAAAACATGTTCTGTTTACCCTAAACTCTGCTTCACCCTATCAGTCTCCAATGTATCTATCCAATCATAATTCTATACCTATGTGTCTTCTTTCATTATTTATATTTATAAGAAAAGTTTAGCCCAAGTGCTAAGAGACTGCCATGCTAAATAAGAGTTCTATCATAGTGAGTATTTAAAATATACTCTGAGTTTCAGCTATGTGTATCTTCAAACTAATTCCCAACTGAGTCAAACTGCAACATAAAATTTATCAAATGTGCACTGTGCCTTTATAAAAATATTCATATGTTTGAGATTATTTGCATATATACCTCTATCTATCTATCTATCTATCTCCATATACATACAGGCAGTTCCTGAGTTACAAACATCCGGCTTACAAATGACTCATAGATAAGAATGGGGGGTGAGACAACAGGAAGTGAGAGAAATCTACCCCTAAGAAGGGAAATTCACTCCTGAAAGTGTTATCATGGGGAAGCTTTCCCACCAATCATTGTTTCCACAACAAGCCAATTATCACAAGGACAGAAAATGAGGTGAAATCTTCTTAATGGGCACAGACAGCAAAACAAACACCACGGGGGTGTTAACCCTTCCCTGTGCTCTGAAATGATACTTCACACACACATGGCTGGAGTGATACTTAAAAATGTACCTGTTTAAACTTCCTGTACATGAAAGAGGACAATCAGCACCTGAAATCAGAATGCAGGTTTATTAGTGATAAATAGGTTTGAAATAAGTTCAGACTCACAAGTCAGAGAAAAAAAGTGAAGCCTTCAAAGTTACTGACTTGGCTGATATAAAATTACAAATGCAACTGTAATGCTGTATTTCAGGAAAACCTTAAATATGTTGAGTACTGAAGTTAGATAACAGTGAGACTTTTAGCATTATCCAAGACCCAGCAAGTCCATTTTATTTCCCACAGTGGCCCCTTAGAAACCTCTGAGTAGCCCATGCATGGAAGATGAGGGCACAAGGCCTCTCCCAATTTCATTTTCCCAGCAAGCCCTACAGCGTAATTCCACATAAATAAATATTGGGAATGTCAAGAGTGAAAGCACACACAGCCAAGCAAAGTCAATTACCAGTGGAATTTCCATTGAAATGGTTTTCTTCCTTTTGCCATGTGATCCCTTTATCTAATACTGATAGGCAATCCTTTGAAAACACAGTTTATTTAATTTATTTACTTTGTCCAGTGCCAAGCGTTTGATAGATGCCCAACAAATAACAGCTCAGCAGCTGACCTTTTGAAGGACAGTCTAAAGAGATATTTTCAGATCTGAGTGGATACTAGTGCATATGCAGCATATATTTTGACCTAAAAAGCAAAATTATTGCAAAAGAGCTGAGTATGTATTTTATTACTGCCTCAACAGAGTCGACATAGGACTCAAAGTTTTCATTCACCCTTAGTTTCCTTTTGTGTGGTGGGAAATCAGGACACGATCTGACCCTTTTGTGTGGGTTTTCTGAAGTATTTGTCCCTTATGAAAGGCAATATAATCAGCAGAACCAGTACAGATAAAGAACCATATAGGGTTGTATTATAGTGGCAGGTCTATTTTGTGACCATGTTCTGCAGGCAGGCTGGAGGTGACAGTGTTATTTACTTTTGTTGCTTGGGGTCCAACGAAAGAATAAATTGCTATTGATTTTTGGAACATTATGGTGAAGTGTCTGAATGCCTACAGAATAGTTGGGCATCAGGACAACTGAAGCGATTGTACAGAGATTCTTTCTTAAAATGAAAATTGGTTGTCTTGTTAAATTTTTCAAATCCTGACTGTGGATATTGTTTGTATTTGAGATGTTCCCACTTAATCTTAATATTAAACTAAAACTGTTGTACGTGGTGGAATATCCCATCATGCAAGTGGCTTTTAGTGTTTGTGCCATATTAAAAATTACTTCAGAGTATTCCTTGCCTGAGAAAATCCTATGAAATCATAGGACTGCAATTGTCAACAGGCACATTCAACTACTTCATTAGAGGCCTTTTCCCCATTGATGTTACAGCTGTAAGAAAAGCAATTTTGAATAAATGAATGTTGCTATTATTATGTATCTACCATCACATTTCACTGAAAAGCTGATTTCTACCGTAGCCCTCCACTTCTAAAGTAGAAGCATTACATGATTTTTTTCTGTTTGCAGAAAAAGAATCCTATTCTTTTCTTATTTTCTTTACATTTTCTATAAACATGTCATTTTCTGTATATGCCCCCCATTTAAAAAATGCATTTGGGTTTATTTATTTTTTAGCAATCCGACTTTACAGTGACACCTGCTGGGAGATGCTTAAATGAAAACTGGTTACCTACTATGATTCCTTCATGTCAGATCTTTTTCTTAACAGCGTGCACCCCTGTTTAGCAATCTGGAATGAGTCATGTTTCTTAGCTTCCCTTCAGGCCGTCTTCTATCACCTCTTTCTGAAGAAGCAAAATCCTGCTGCAAACTCACTAAAAGTCACAGACTCATTAGAATGCCATCGTGAATTTGAATACATTACATGGCATTTAAGCTCATTGCTTCAGAGAAGTTGAGGTCTTATTGAGAGAAACACTTTCTATAGACACTGTTTCAAGTTGCAATATTGAAGACATAAAAATCTTATGTTCAATGTCTTTGGGCATTCTTGGGATCATTCAGTTGGAAGGGACCACAAGGATGATCCCGTACAACTTCCTGCCAAGCAGGAATACACAATGAAACCAGTCCTGATGCCTTTCTCTAGCCAGTGTTGCTTTCTCCCTCAGTGTTGCTTTCTCCCTCAAATTGTGCTTTCTCTTGGTTTGTTCTGTTGCTGTTATAACTTCTGGAATTCATTGATTAGTTGTCTTGCTTTCCTTAGGCATACTAGGTTAGTATATTAAAAGAAATAAAATTCTTTCAGAGCTTTCTTTGGTCTGTGATGGAGGTTTATCATAATCTGATTGTAAAGGATTTGGTTCTTTAAAACATTGTAGTTGGAAATAAATGAGTTAAGGTTACTAGTTGGCAATTTTTATGATTCAAAAATAAAATTGCCTTGAAAAATGTGATTTAATTGAAATTCCATTTAAAGAGTAAAATTATGTTATTGATTATAATCAAAATGTCCCAGATACTGATGGATTAATCAATTCTTGCCTACCTTGTGCTATAAATCTTTTGGCAGTAGTGGAAGGATGTGAATGAGATGAATCTTTTAAAATTATCATGGCACATTGCTTTTTATGTGTAACTTCTTTCACTTTCCCCATTGTATCTGGATGGAAATAGCTTTAAAGAGACACAATAGAAGAATAGCACACAGTGAAACATACATTATAAATCAAGTTGAAATCAAACTGCTTATGTCAATAATAGCTATGTTTAAAAAAGTAATGACAAAGCCTTTGTGGTTTGTTGATAAATGACTTTTGTAGTGTTTTTGATGAACAGTACTTTTAGTAAATAAATACATACGGTATTTATGCAAATGAAGATTTCATTTTTGTAAAGTACTATCCCTCCCCATTTTGCTTTTAATGCATCCACTAGCTTTAATACACGCAATAATATTTATCATTCATTGTATAATCTTTTGCCCGTGACAATGTTTTACCAATAGTCAATATATTTTAAATTTATTGTTTGTGAAAGGTTCAGTTTTTTCAGCACATTGAACTCTCACTGTAAACCTTGATGTTTCACCAACTGCTGTTCTGTCAAATAGATTTTGTGAGTTTTTGTGGTCTTCTAGCACCCATAGTACTACGACAATTTTGTGTTTCAGTAGCAAAATCAGTGTGGGTTGATTTTCCTGTCATAAAACAGAGTTTCCAAAATTGTAAACATGTAATAGAAGTATGAATTCAAATCCTAGAATGCTACTCATCAGCTTACTACATCTGCATAGGCACAAAGGAGGCTGCCTTACATGACACATCATTAGTCCATTTGGTCTAATAGCATCTGCTTTTATTGTTAGCTCTTCTCCAAGGAGATTTTCCCCTCTGGAGGACTTTGTATTAACAATGATTTCCCATCCAAATATTAATAAGGTTTAACCTCATTTACCTTCTAAAATCAAATGAAATTTCTTTGTTCACAGAGGTTTGGTGCTTTGGAGCGTCTAGTATAGGGGTTCTCGAACTTTTTCAGCTACAGAGCCCTTTTTGAAGCAAAGGTTTCCCATGGAGGCCCAAGACATATTTATATATTATATTATACATTATATAATATATATGGCATGTGTGTGTATATATGTGTGTGTGTGTATAGAGAGAGAGGAGGGGAGGGAAAGACAGAGAAAGTATTTATTTGGTTCTAATGTTAACTTTTTTTTACTAAATTACCTTCCCAAAATTAGGGTGTGCATTAGATTAGCATAATATGGTAAAGGCTTTTTTGGGTTTCAGGTTTTGAAAATTAAGGTGCTCATTAGATTGGATGTCTCATTAGACTCAAGTAAATATGGGTGTTTGTGTGTACCTCAGTAATAGCAACGCCAGGATGGAGCCCCCGGTGGCGCAGTGGGTTAAAGCCCTGTGCCGGCAGGACTGAAGACCAACAGTTCACAGGTTCAAATCCAGGGAGAGGCGGATGAGCTCCCTCTATCAGCTCCAGCTCCCCATGCAGGGACATGAGAGAAGCCTCCCACAAAGATGATAAAACATCAAAAAAATCATCCGGGCGTCCCCTGGGCAACATCCTTGCAGACGGCCAATTCTCTCACAACATAATGCTCCTGACACGACAAAAAAAAAAAAAAAAGCAACGCCAGGGGCCATCCAGGCTAACCCCCCTCTGCCATGCAGGAAAAGCAAAATCAAAGAACCCCCAAAAGAGGGCCATTCAGCCTTAATAATAATAATAATAATAATAATAATAATAGGAACAACCCCAGTGACCATCCAGCCAGCCCCCTTCTGCCATACAGGAAAAGCACAATCAAAGTACCCCCTGAGCGGTAGGAGAGAAATAGGGTTTTGGAAGCCAATGAGGGGAAAGTATCTGCACTGCTAGGAAGGTGAGGGGGGAAAAGGCTTTTGGCAGCAAAGGGGCCAAGGGAAAAAAAAAAGGTTTTTGGTGCCAAGGGAGGTGTGGGAAGGGTGAGGAGCAAGAAAGAGGAGGGAAAGTTTAGTGGGGGAGGAAATTGCAGAGCCCCTCAGTATGCTTCACAAAGCCCCAAGGGCTCCACGGAGCACAGTTTGAGAACTACTGCTAGTACATTTCAGCATTTTTACTCCAAAAAATTATATCTTTTTTCTCTTGGTTATATCTAAGAAAATAAATTTCTTGGGTTTTTTATGGAAATGCTAAGATGAACCAGCATATTTTTAATAGTAGCTTTGCAGCTAGAAACCTGCTTTAGGAACACAAGACTACCGAAATGAGAAACCAGCTTTAGGAACACAGGCCTACTGAAATGTTTCTAACCAAGGTGCTTGTACAGGTTGAGAATCTCTTATCTGGAATTCCAGTGTTCAGAATACTCCAAAATTGCCCACCAAGTTCCCTGTGCTTGTCCAAAATTGCTTGAGATAATGACTCCTTAGCTTTCTAATGGTTCAGTGTACACATCTACACAAGAATTTAAAATATTATATAAAATTATCATCAGGCTGCGTGTGAGAATTGTATATGAAACATACATGAATGTATGTTTACATTGGAGGGTAATGAACTATATTATGAATCATTCTGGAGATCAGGTCATAAGAAATAAGATACAAATGCTATATAGCATACAGGATGGAAATGTATAAAGATAAAGAAATAATGATTGTCTCAAAAAGAAATGAATATGTGAAAGATAATAATCCTCATGTTGGTGGTGGGAATTGTAAATGTTTTGTGTGTGCAAGGTATGTATTTTCTGTATTGTAAAAATAAAAAGTTAAAAAAAATGTATGTTTACATTGGGATCTCATCTCCAAGATATCTTTCAGAATATGTATTTCCAAATGCACGTATTCAAATATCTCAAACACTGTTGGTTCCAAGCATTTTGGATAAGGGATAGTCACTCTGTGCAGCTACTCACTCTGCTACCATAAGAATATCAGAGTTGTAGGAACAACCCATTTTTTTCCCATACAGAAACATCTAAAGGAATAGACAGTCAGAAAGAAATTTGCTCTTCTTAGCACAACCACCCCTCTTGGGAGGTTAAAAAAAACCTCTTAACCAAATGGAATGGACAAAACCTTCAGGGTGCATGTTCTTGAAATTGTCATAAAATAAATATCGGGTAGGAGGAAGGAGAAGAGTAAGCTGTGCACTTTCAAATAGTAGCTAGGGAATTAATTTTTAAGCCATCTAATGCTCTGAGATGATTTAGTGCACACTGAAAGAATTTGTTTCTATAACGTTTTCTATAATTCAGGAACTAACTAAGCTTTTTGTTTCCTCTGGGAAGGTTAATATATTGGAATGTCCTCCAAAACATAACCTGCATCTTTCTGAATAAAACTATGTCTCGGTGGGTGAATTTTAATTATTTGTCTCTTTCGCTGTTAGCATATTGTGTTTCCTTTGATTTTAACAGAGACCAGAAATTAAACTTGTCAAATTCTTCCTGTACAATACCAGTGCAAAAACTACAAGCCTATAAAACACTGTAAACCGTTTCATTACATGCATGCTACATTACAGTACAACCATTATCTGTCACTTTTGGAGCTTCCTTTATGTTTCAGATATGTGAAGTAGACCCCATTTCCTAATCCTGTGATGTGTATAAAAATAAGTAAGAGATCATAATGAAAACATAGGTAAATCATAAATAAAAAAATAAACTCACATGCACAGATTAGTCCTGTATACTATTGAATTTGGTCCCATCTCTTCATGAGGATGTTTATACCTGTGAAGAGATGCATGCATCACAGTGAGTATACTGTATAGATCAGGTATTCGCAAAGTAAGGCCCATGGGCCATACATCCCTCTCCTGGGCTCTTACTTCCAGCCCTCCTCATGTTCCCTGTCTTCTCAACATAAGGACGTGGTGGCTCACTGCATCCTTATGCTGAAAGGACAAAGGAGGAAGAAGGCTCTCAGCCGCAGCATGTCTTGCATGATGGTCAGAGGACAACCCAGCCACACCTCCTTCTCCTCCCAAAAGGATAGCGGAGGAAGACACATGGTGACTCGGAGTGCTCAGGGGGCTCTCAGCCACTATGTGTCTTGCCCTTCTCCTGGCATAAGGATGGGACGAGCAACCTTATGCTGGGAAGGTGGCTGGACAATGACCAGGCCTCATCCCTCTTTCTAAGTGTATAAGCTGTTCAACAGTGGAACACTCTGTTTTGGAGTGTGGTGGAAGCTCCTTCCTTGGAGGCTTTTAAATAAAGGCTGGATGGCCATCTGTGTGGGTGCTGTGATTGTGCTTTTCCTGTATGGCAAGGGGTTGGTCTAGATGGCCCATGTGGCCTATTCCAACTCTATTATTGTATAATTGGGTAATTCATAACTAAAATGACCACAATACCATGGAATGAATTTTTTCTGCAATAGAATGTGTGACAAAAATGTTCATTTTAATTTTCTTCTCTGCCTTTCCCTTCTTTTGCTTTCAGTGACTCACAATATGGTGTCTTTTTCCTTGTAATTGTACTTTAAATTAATGATGGGCGGAGTTTCCAGGTATTACTGCAGTTTCTTGAAGTATTCCTCATTGCCTATGTTGGCTAGGACTGATGGGGGCTGCAGTCCAACAGCACCTATCATATCCTTTGCCAACCTTTTTAAAAGTAATAAACAGGAATGGCACCCAAGAAGCTCAAGGATGAGAAAGGACATGAATAGCAATCTGGTGCCAAATGTAGAATGTATTGCAAATGAGAATTGGGCCTTTATATCTTTAAAAAAAAAACACACAAGGCCACTATGAATACAGTGTGGTAGGTATACATTAAAAGCATGAAGTGGAAATGAGACAAACACATATTTGATCGCAAACCTGCCATATGCTAGGGAGCTATGATTGATGACCACAGCTTCCTTATGACACGCTTACAAATCTGCCACCTCACATGTATATGGTAAGCCGATCCTCTGAACTCAATTTGAAGAAGTGTTACTTGTATAGAAGGCATGCAGGCAACAATTGATTCAGTTTATTCTCGAGCTCTGATTTTTTTTCCTGCAGTTTTCTTACAATGTTACTCATTTTCTCTTCATTTCAGTAGCTCTGCCATTTTATTAGCTACACATACTGAATCCTTTAAAAGTTTCTTCCCACACTCAGAGCAGGAAAGAAAATGTGACATCAAGCATGTTAAATATAGCCCGTGCTTTAAAATATATATATCTTCCTTCAAAATCTGATAAGAATGAGAAGTTTTTCAAGTTATCACTCAGGGTCTTGCCGGCAGAGTCTGAGCTTGTGTTACATGGAGAGGTGTTGTAGCAAAGCTTAACATTAGTCTTTTTTACTAACACAACATTAATGACTTTCAGTCATTATTGACTTGGGCTTTGTTTGTAGTGGCAGACCTACAGGTGAAAGGCTCCACATCTCATTTCCAGTCCCTTGAGAGATCTACTCCTCCACAATTTAATTTGATGGAATGCAATTATTGGCCAATTGATTTTCATTGATTGTGCTATGGGCCATAAACATTATAACGCTCCTGTAGCTGCCAACCGCCTATTCCTTTGGGATGCTTCCTGGGCAGAATCCCGAACAGCCAAGCAGTCATTTATACACATGGCTTCATCCTGGAAAATGGTTCTCTGTGCAATTATGTAAGAGTTTAATATGCATGCTGACATGCCAGCTAGTAAAGGAGGGAAGGCAGAAATCCAGAGGCAAAAGAAAGGCTGTTCATTTGTACCAACTTGTTACAAAAAAGTTTTCTATGACATGTAAAGGCAAAGGTAAAGGTTTCCCCTAGTTGTGTCTGACTCTGGGGCTTGGTGCTCATCTCCATTTCTAAGCCAAAGAGCCTGCGTTGTCCATTGATGCCACCAAGGTCATGTGGCCAGCCTGACTGCATGGAGCGCTGAAGCAGTACCTATTGATCTACTCACATTTACATATTTTCAAATTGTTACCTTGGCAGAAGCTGGGGATAACAGTGGGAGCTCGCCCTGCTCCCCAGATTCAAACCATGGACCTTTCGGTCAGCAAGTTCAGCAGCTCAGCAGTTTAACCTGCTGCACCACCGGGGGGCATGTAGAATATCAAAAATAAACTTAAACAAAGAGTCTGATTTCATCATCAACAACATCAGAAGCATAATTCCACTTTTTCCTCAAGTTTGGAACATAAGACAGTTCACAAAAGTTAAAAGAAACACATCTCAAAATTGTTATCATACAAAAATTAAAAGTATGACTAAACTACACAGTCTCTCCCCCCCGCACCATTTTTCCATTGGTTTCTTGTTTTTAGCCTGTTCTTGGGTTTATTTGGAGTGCTGATTCAGACAATTGCATTGGATAGACCACATCAGCTCTAGCTTCTTAGATATAGTTATCATGATTTTCTATTGGCAAACAGATGAGAACTCGGTATATGGCATGTCTTCTGTATCTCAAAAAGTAGAGCTCATAGGAGAAACCTGGTGTTATTTTTGGAATCAGTAGGTCAGATGTTCTCCAAAACAGGTCTAACATTTGAGACACCAAAATGTTTATTGGACAATTTAAAATTTTATAAAATAAAGAGAAAAACTACATAACACAGCATATTATGCAATTTCCTTTCACCAATCAGTGGGTTTCATTAGATCAATGGTTCTCAGCCTGTGACTAGCCAGATGTTTTGACCTTCAGCTCCCAGAAGTCCTAACAGCTGGTAAACTGGCTAGGATTTCTGGGAGTTATAGACCAAAACACCTGGGGGACTCACAGGTTGAGAACCACTGCCTTAGATCCTTAAATAGGGCTTATTGTGGGGAGTTACTCAAGCGTTACTTCAATACTGTATTTCTTCAGTTGTAAGATGTCATTGATTTCATGTAACAAAATCTGGAAAAAAAATCTACTTCTGGTTTGAAAGTATTATTTCCCATTTAATTGTATCGTAGTTATTTTGAAACTGCCACAAATTATGTTGTATTGGTTGAGACTCTGAGATAGTCATTCAAAAGCTATAGCAAAATGTGCTGCAGGATTTTTTAAAATTATAGAACCAATTAGGAAATGACACTTACAACCCAGGAACAAAATCGAATTACATAGCATTATAGGATGCATCTTAGTTTCAGTATTACCATCACCAACAAAAATAGATAAGAGATACACCTGCGATTCTAGGATGCACCCTGTTCCTAGATATGTTTATATAGAGAAAAAAGTGTGTTTTACTATTGAAAAAATACAGTATTTTCAAAATATCCAGCTACGCAATAGAACAAAACCCAACAAAATAAAACCAAACAAAAGCTAGAAGCTGGCAAATTTGAGCGTACTTTGTAACAAAGATGCTTTGTAACAAAAGTGATTCTTTGTCAGAGGCTTTGTTATCTTAAGTATTTATGTATTATACTGTGCTTCCAACAATTGTCAACCTGTATATTTGTACATAAAATTTAAAATTACAGTGCCAAAAGCATCCCAAGGATCACCTTTCAGTGAAACAAAATCTAAAAAACAAAACAAAACCCAAGGCATTCCTATAACCATTCTTTGGAAGGTGGGTGAGTAGAATTAAGCTGAAACTCACGTAGGATTTTTTTAAAAAACCAATAAGTTAATTTTAACTAATGAATAAGTTGAGGTCCAGAGAACTAAAGCTGCCTTAACACACATGCAACCTCTAGAACTAGCTGGGAAATATGTGTGCCAGCTTTCTCCAGCCTGGAGACCTGCAGATGTTTTGGACTCTGACTGCCTTCATTGGACTCGGGGTATTTGTCATCCAAAGAATTGCCCCAGGCTCATGTTTTAGTTTTCAGGGGTTAATAATCATTTGAATGAACATTTGGAGATGCCAGTATAATTTTATGGAAATCTTTTTCCTCCCTCAGATTTTGAGTTGAACAGACGGAGTCATATCCAGTAGTATTCTTCAATTCTTGGGGGGTTCTTTGATTCAGTCAAAAGTTATGTGAGTTATGTGAGTTATTTTTTTCTGATTTTTGTCTTCTTTGAAACTCTCTCTAAACGTCCATCCTTCAGAGAATTTGAGGGAGGGAGGAAGACAATATAGAACAGTAGGGCAGGAACGGAAAAGAGAATTTGCAAAAATCACCTTCTTATTGAAGAACATTTTATGAGCAGAATAACACCATTAGGTAATAACCAAAGCTTTTTGTATTAATATCAGTAGTAGATCGGAGGTCTTCTAAAATTTCTCTTATTTCTAATTTTCCTCTTCTGTTTTATCACTTGGCTGTGCCACCATGAGATTTGGCAAAACAGAATGCATCCCATCAATTATTTTTGAGAGAATGCTAGATGTACATTTTCCCTAAATGTTTGGATACAACTGTGTATTCTCCCCAAACATTTTGCCAAGTTGTCTATATGTTCCCAAACACAAACTTAACACTTCTCCTTTTTTGTGCATATATTGCTATTCCACTTTATGAGTGTTGATTCTGCATACCCAGTTTGTAACAGATGGGAGTGAGAAAATTTTGTTTTAAGGAAATTAAATGGTTTTGTATGTGTATCTACAAATGCAAGACTTGATGTTTTGGAATACTGCATGATTCTGGAATATCAAGAACTGAATTGTAGTTTTGTACTATCAGAAACACAGATCCTTTGGGAGATTGCTGACTCACACATGTTTATATTTAATTTATTTGTGCAACATGCAAAGTTAGATTTCCTAAATGGGGAGATCTCCTATACTGTACCCTTTGTGTTTGTTAAATAAATCATCCTACCTCTTCCATTAGCAGAAGAGTCCTCTGGACCAAAAACCATTCTGCTATCGAAGTGACATAATTGGATCCCAATGTTGTATAGATTTTGAAGGCTAAAGGATTAAGACTGTTGAACTGATAGGAAACTGATAAGATAGGGAAAAATGGGATAGAAAGATTGGGTTTTTTTTTAAAGCATTCAAAATGGAGAAAGCAAGTTAAGACAATCTAGGAATATGGTGGGTAGGGAAATGGACCAACCTAGAGAGAGTAATATTTGTGGTCTTAGGTGAAATCTGAGTCCTTCTGAAAGATCAGGTGCATAATTGGCAATCACTTCTGAATTCAGTACTGGTTAGAAAAGCTCAGGTGGTGGCAGTGCTTAGGAGGACTATTCACCAGTTTAGCATTACACGCCACTTCCAGTTTCTTTAGGGAGGCAAGATTGTGCCTTGGCTATTAACACTTTGATTGTGTCTGTGATGTGGGGCAGCCTTCAAAGATGACAGAGAAATGTTATTTAGGACAGATATTGCTATGGTGGTACAGCGATGACACTGCATATACGTTGATGTTTTATTCCCAAGCCCAATTTAAAGTACTAGGATATGAAGTGAAGTGAAGGATTTATCAGTAGAGATGCATTGCCGGTGGCTGTTGTCAAGAACATTTAGCTGGGTTTGCTCTGAACACATCTGCTTTTGGTTGCCTTTCCATAATCTCAGATGTATAGTTTTCTTGGTAAGGCCTATTTTTAATGTATATATATATATAATTGTTATCTAGTGCAGAAAATGTTAATGTATCTATCTAGATTTAAATATGAATAATTTTGTGTGGCTTGATTTTGATCACTGCCTTGGAAGAATTTTACTCTGAAAGTGACTTAAAAGTTATAAATAAATAATGGAATATAGAGTAAAACGTAGACCTAAAATCTGTTGTACCTTCTATTTGTTTTTCCTTTACAGTGACCCAGGGAGTTTTCTTGGCAGGTTTTCTTCAAAGAGGGTTTTTTTTAATGGCCTTTATCTGTGGCTGAGAGTGTGTGACTTGTCTGAGATCACCTGATGAGCTTCTATCTTTCATCTTGGATTCAAATCATGGTCTCCTGAGTCATAGTCCAACATTCAGGCCTCTGAATCAAATAGTATATAAACACATGGGTAAACCCAATTAATAGAACTAAAGTAGACCTGTAGGATTAATTGGGTTTATCTATGTGTTACACTATTTAAGAGTTAGTTATTGAGCCCTACTGCAGTTGGAAATGACCAGTGGACTTCCCACAACAATTCCTTTAAGATTTTCCTCACATTTTCCTTACAGTGTTTGAAACAGTTTTTATGTTTTTGTTTTATAGAAACTTTTAATCAAGCTTATCGAAATAAAATGTGTACTTGTCATGACAAAAATTGATATAGATGGTACAAGAAACAAAACAAAAATTTGAGCCAAAAGAAAATTCCTTCTGAAATTATAGCAGCATTTCTTCTTACTAGAGTGATAGCCCATACAGGTCTTCTGGTCTGTTAAAATGCACTATTGGACAAACTGATTGTAATGTACATATTACAGCCAAATACATTACCACTGCACACCAAATGATCCAGCCCTCACCCATTAGAAGGAGAAAGAGTATTCAGAAATGACAAGTGTCAAAATTAAAGACCTATATCTTTTGGCATGCATATTCAGTCAATTGTAAACTATGAATTTTAACTTTATATCTTGTTAGTGGGCCCCCTGGTGACACAATAGGTTAAACTGCTGAGCTGCAGAACTTGCTGACCAAAAGGTTGGCAGTTCGAACCCGGGGAGTGGGGTGAGCTCCCACTGTTAGCCTCAGCTTCTGCCAACCTAGAAGTTTGAAAACATGTAAATCTGAGTAGATCAATAGGTACTGCTTCTGCAGGAAGATAACAGTGCTCCATGCAGTCATGCTGGCCACCTGGCCTTGGAGGTGTCTACGGATAACATCAGCTCTTTGGCTTAGAAATGGAGATGAGCACCACCCTCCAGAGTTGAATATGACTAGACTTTTACTTTACCCATCTTGTTAGTATGGGTGCTTTAATCTTGGTCTGTGTATTTTAATATATATTTTTAAATTGTAGATTAAATTGTAGATAATAAATAAAATTAAATAATAGTAATCATTGTTATAATTGAGAAATAGTCAGAAAATATGTTTCTCAAATGTTGGGAAACTCTTGACAATAAGCTTCATTCTTCATAAATCATTCTAATCAAAATTCACATCAGTTGTTTTGTTTTTATAACCCATGAAAATGATCCCAGCTTACAGCACTTTCTGTGCAGGAATCAGCATTTTCTTTGTAGAAAGTAGCATGGAATAGAAACGTATGAAGAGCCTGCTACTCTATTCTCGATTTAAAAAATACATATAAATAAAAATAAATAATACATATAATTTATGATCTCTGTAATCTGAACAGAGGGGTAATGTAGTGCTTGATTAATGGACAGTCCTGCTTGGGAGTATGATGTGGCCCACTCAGCTAAATCTTCTGCTAGCAGCTTTTAGGGTTTTTAAAGTTCTGGAATAACTATACACTGCACATGTACAATTAGCTTGATCAAACAGTATCTATACATTAGTGAGTAAAAAAGTAAAAGCTTTCCCACTGTCCTCCCCCACAACTCTGCAAATATAACATAATTCTTTATTAGTTTGGCTCCTTTTTCTAGAAATGATTCCATTTCCAAGCCTGGTCTTCCTTTATTGACAGTCTTGGCAATGAGA
This sequence comes from Anolis sagrei, assembly GCF_037176765.1. Classification (NCBI taxonomy): domain Eukaryota; kingdom Metazoa; phylum Chordata; class Lepidosauria; order Squamata; family Anolidae; genus Anolis; species Anolis sagrei. Next base: position 66,884,391 of record NC_090021.1, read on the forward strand.
ATGAAAGAGGCAATTGAGGCAGCAGCTGCTCTGGTGAGGTTAACTGTCCACCAGGAACCGGGATCCCTTGTTGATGCTGATATGTGAGCAACACTGTCACACCATTCTTAAGAATCAGATTGATGCCCAAGTCCCTGGGGAAACTTGCTGCTAACAGTATTTGACATAGTGACCTATTAAGGGTTTGCTTTGAGCACTTTTCTCTTTCTTTAAAGATATTTAGCTCCATGTAGCATGGGACAGGTTGTTAAGTGCAATTAGGGAGCTGAAATGGAATCTACTCTCACTGGCAAAGTCGCCATTCCTAAAGGCTGACAAAACATTTAGGCTCTGTCATCTTAACCTTAATGGTGGAAGATGTTCTTCACTTAAATGGTAGTTGACTGCTTGTATACAGTATGACGAGAATTGCTATAGCTTTGCAGTCCATCATGATGACAGCAAAGACCAATTTTTGTTCAAATTCTTACTCACATGTTTTCTCAACGTTTTGGCAATGGGGAAGGAAGTTCAGATATCAGTAGTACTTCATGAGTAGAAAAGTTAGATTCATCCTGAAGGGGGATTTTTCTTGGACAGCAGCATTGACCAGATGTGTTGTGTTTACTATAGAATTACTTAAGCTGTGGATAGATCCATGGGGGCACACGTGGCAGGCAATTTCTAACGATATGTCTGCCACCAAATAACTTCTGTAACTAGATCGGTGGGCCTATGCTTCTGTTATATGGAAATAATGTGGTAAAATGGAATTGGAACGGACAGCATAGTAAATGTTTTATTTATTTATATGTGTACGTATGTATGTATTTACTTTATTTGTATACCACCTTTCTCAGCCCGCAGGCAACTCAAGGCAGTTTACAGGGTAAAATTCAATGCATACAATATCTCAATACAATTAAAACATTACCATTTGCATATGCTTGCTCAAAAAGCCATGTCTTGACTTTTTTTCTGGAATGTTAAAAGGGAGGGGTTCGATCTAATATCTATAGGGAGGGCGTTCCACATCTTGCCTACACATTGCTGCCCAATATTAATTAAGCAAAATAATGTGGAAATTAATATTTCAATGTGGTATAGATTGGAATCTGGCCAGACAGATTTTAAAAAGGCAAAAGTTCCATCTTATCATATAGGACCTATCCTGTTATGTTGGTGATTATGGTTATATTTATAAAGGGAATAAAATTGACTAAATTTTTGTGGAAGGTGTCTCTCATTGTTCATCCATCACTTAAAAAATTACTCCCTTGGCAGATACTTAGTCTTGCTGTTAGTACATGTAGTGCAATTGAACTTTGAGAGCAGGCATGGGCAAACTTCGATCCTCCAGGTGTTTTGGACTTCATCTCTCACAATTCCTAACAGGAATTATGTTAGGAATTATGGGAGTTGAAGTCTAAAACACCCGGAGGACCAAAGTTTGCCCATGCCTGTTCTAGAGCTTTTATTTCCAAAAGTGAAATTCCCATTCTGTTGCATGGATATCTTTAACCAGTCATTGGTTCTGAGCGTATTCTTTTTATCATTGAGAAGTAAAATAAAATCCAGCTTGATATGAAGCCTGCACTTTTACATCTAAAATAATACATTTTTTTAAAAAAAATAGATAATGTCCTTGGAACATTTTTTTTAATGAAGTAAGAGCTATTCCTGCAAAAAACCTGGGAAATCCTCTCTCCATACAAATTCCTTTATAATGTGGCTTTCCTTTCCCCAAATCAATCTGATAGTTTGTTCAAACAACTGTAGGGAAATGTATGCTTGTTACTAGGTTTTTTTTCCTCTTAGATCCTGTTTTTCTGCTTGCTTTCTCTTTAAGAACTGCTTTGGTGTAGGATAAGCTGCTGCTAGCCTCTGTAGATTTGTTGTACACAATTGCTCAGTAATCTTCATACTTGCTGTTCTTCTCTCTGTTATGTGATTGATGGTATGTCTTACAGTTGAAGTCTAAAAGCAGCCTAAAAATAAATGGCAAAGTGATCGACTATCTGCAGTAGGATTTTGCTTGAAAAGTTAAAGTAATTTTAAAAGTAAAATTGAAATTGCTTAATAGCTGCTGTTTGTCCTTGATGCTGAGAGATGTGCTTAGGTATATAGTTTGGAGATTTATATCTGAAGAAAGGAGGTCACCTACTGTATACCTGGAATAACTAACGGGCCTCTCCAGTGGGTTTCTACAAAATGCTGTGCTCTCTTGCAGTTCTCTTTGGTCTGCTGTCCATTGCAACCCACCTCTGCAGCCATATTCCTTGTATTTTTTCCTTTCTAGCACCTCTCTACATACCATTTGCAAACTTTGTACTTGGGATATTTGTGTCTCTGGTACCACTGCTACTGGTAATTACTCTCATAAAATTACAGAACAGTCAAATCAGACCATCAATGGTAACTCAAGGGGCATCTCCTGAAATACAGAAATGCACAACTAAAGCAATCCCGAGAGGTGGCCATCTACTATCTTTTTAAAATTTACTAAAAGAGGGAGAGTCACTTTCTGAGACAATCTGTTCTGCCTTAGAGCAACTCTGGTTATGAAGAAATTCTTTCTAAAGTTCAGAGGGAATCTTTTTATCTATAGTTTATGTCCCACCAATAACAGAAAACAGGTTTTCTCCATCTTTCACATGACATTACTTCAGATATTTAAAGATGGCTATCCTATCACCTCTCAGTCTTCTCTGAGTTAAACTCTAGATGCCATTATATACGAACTCCCATCAACCCAACTACATGATCAGTGAACAGAAATGAGTGGTATTGCAGTCCAACATTTTGAGAATTAATTTTTGGGCCTACTGTTAAATTAATGTGTGATAGGAGTATAATTATGTCTAAATATGTAAATTACCAGCAACTCCAAAATGTTATAATGTGTGGATCAAGGGAAATGCCTGTTGGCCTGCACCTCACAAGCTTGTGATGGGTTACATGCAATCTTCTTGTGGTTGGGTGGTACAGCAGACAAGGTAGAAAAAGAACCTCTTCCTGAAGACTATAGTTGAACACTTCCATAAAGGGCAAGAATACATTTTTTAATTTTTATAGCAAAAACTGTCACCACAAAATGCCATGTACACACAGAGAAAAGAATGGAGTGTTAGATCACAAACTCTAGTGAATTGCAGGCCTTAAAGTTCGTTATGTACATAGTAACATTGTTGAATACCAAATTTTTTTTTGCAGGATAACGTAGTTCCATCATGCTATTTTTTTCTCTGCTGTTTGCTCTATGTTCGAAATTACTTTTAAAATAAATGTTCCAATTGATTTTTATGTGAATGAAGATAAATAAGGCTGAAATGAAGCTAAAATAATAGAAAATAGAAGATATTAGTCATTTGGGCTACTTGCCTGTCAATATGTTGCTTGATTTGGCTCATTAGTTAAGAAAATGGGGGTTTATACTGAAGTAGTTTGTAGAAATTGAAAAGAAAGGGACTGAGGAAAAAAGAATAAAATCCTTGATTTCTGAACTCAGTTAGAATGTGTTTGGTCAGCTTAAGTATCATATACAAATGATGGTATTTTGTGCATGTTTTTGTTTATTCGTTTCTTGTAGGTAAACTTTCAACATTTGTGTTGACAGTTGGAGGAGGAAAATTCACATGGAGATAAATGCTTGGTAGAGACTGTTATGCTTTGCTTGTATGAGACCCCAGATTTAATCTTAGCATGGTTAAGTGACGTGAGCATGTCTAAAGATTCTGCATCCACAGATTCAGCATTCTACGGCTTGAAAGTATTTCCAAAAGCAAAGTTTGATTTGGCCATTTTATGTGAAGAATATCTTTTTAGTATGCCATTGTTTGTAATGGGACTTCAGCATCCACAGATTTTGCTATTCACAGAGAGTACTGGCCCCAAACCACAATGGATACCAAGGGCCCACTGTATTGGCAAACAGAACTGTGAGGAGGAAGTATCCTTTGAGGACTTAAAGACTACTCAACTTTCAGATGGTCTGAACCAATCAGATATATGTTTTGGACAAAAATAGAAATATGTTTGATTTTAAACAAGATCTGTTTGATACACCTGTATGTGCTGGGTTGTTAATTAATTTTGGTGCTGCTTTAAGATAAATAGTAGTGATGCTATGTTCTCCAAAACTGATGGAAAGAACAAGGATTCCCTTACTCTCTTTGCCATCTGGTTGAAGGATTCAATTCATGTGAACATTTTCTAGTGTTGTTTATTTAATAATTTTTACTTCAGTCACAAATGTTTATCTACCTGTTTCTTTTATTTACTACCTTTTGCCCTTGTTTTTTTTGTTTGTTTAAAAACACCCTCAGAACAACCTTCTTAGTTTTCTAATTCATTCTATCTTTGTAGCAACATTGTGTGGGCTGAGGGATACTGACCACAGCTTCCAGCACAGCTTTTAGTTGCTGCTGCTGCTGGACTATTTCTCCCAGAACATCCCAGTCAGTGGTTCTCAACCTTTGTAATGCCGTGACCCCTAAATAAAATTCCTCGTGTTTTGGTGACCCCTAACCATAATTTCATTGCTACTTCATAACAGTAATTTTGCTGCTCTTATAATGCATAATGGAAATATCTGATATGCAGAATTGTTTTCATTGTTACAGATTTAACATAATTAAAGCATAGTGATTGATTATTTGCTAGGGGCGTATGGACAATGGATATGGTTTTGCAGTACCTTCAACTGATTCAGCTCTGACTTCCACAGACGATTGAGACCCCCACAAATTATAGATCTGGAACAAACTTGGCACACAGAACCCCAATGACCAAAAGAAAATACTGGAGGGGGGCTGGGAAGAATTGACTATGATTTATAGGAGATGTAGTTCACCTACATACGGAGAGCACTGTGAACCCAAATGACTGTGCATTTGGACCAAACTAGGCACAAATACTCAATATGCCCAAATTTGAACACTGGTGGAGTTTGGGGGAAACAGATCTTGACATTTGGGAGTTGCAGTTGCTGGAAACGGCAGGACTGTGAGGGCAGCCCTCTGCGCCCTTCCCAGCTGGGAAAAGGCATGAGGGTGGGCAGAAAGGCTGCCCAAACAGCAGGGCCATGAGGACAGCCCTCCATCTCCCCCCTGTGCCCTTTTCAGCTGGAAAAGGTGCGGGGGTCGGGCAGCCCTCTGCCTCCCCCCCCCATGCCCTTCCCAGCTGGGAAAGGCGCGGGGGTGGGGCAGAAAGGCTGCCCAAATGGCAGGACCACGAGGGCAGCCTTCTGCCTCCCCCCTGCACCCTTCCCAGCTGAAAAAGGTATGGGGGTGGGGCAGAAAGGCAGACCAATCGGAAGGGGCGTGAGGGCAGCCCTCTGCACCCTGCTCTAATGGCAAGGTGAACCTTCTTCCCACGCATGCTCCTTTTCCTGCAAGCTCCTCCTCTTGGCACCACACAGCCCTGTGGGAAGAGCAGGAGGAGGAGCTGACCAGGAGTGCTAGCTTTTTGGCACAGGGAGTTGGCAGGCATTTTGGAGGGGGTGGGGCCATCCAAGGCAGCTTGGTGACCCCCCGAAAATGGCCTAATGACCCCGGTTGAGAACCACTGCTTTATTGGAAGGTGAAAATGCTTTATTTGCACAAGTAACTTCTCCAAGTTTTTAGTGTGATTGGCCCAATGTGAGCTTTATGTTTTATAACCATGCATTGGATTATAGCTTGAGAAAACAGAGCTCAAATCTCCATTTGACCATGAAACCCATAGTTGACCTTGGGCAAATTACACTCTCTCAGCCTCAGAGAAAGGCAATGACAAACCACTTTGAAATAGCTGGAAGGCATACAACAATAACTGTTGACTAAAATTGCCCCTACATCAATGTCACAGGTAGACTAAAATGTCCTTGGAAATATCTGCTGAAATTATTGAGTTTCTAACATGAAATATGAGACATTGCATGGCTACCAGAATGGAAGACAACATTTACTGCCTGAAACTATTGTCCTACTTTGTTAAAGGTAGAGCAACCTTTCTTGATTTTACTTTCACTTAAATAGGTTTTCAATTGAAACAGAAACTGGGTGCCTTTTATAGGGTAATAAGAAGTATGTTCCAAGTCAGAATGGTGATACATGGACTCAAATTGATCTGCAAGTTAATGGCTACTGATCCATTTCTAACAAAGTAAGCAATAGTTGTAGTAAAAGGACTGGCTCTTGGCACACTGAAGAAGAAAACTTGCTGCCCCTCAATATCAGATAAGTTAAGAAGCACCGCTTCATGGAATTTACATAAAATATGACATCACAGGTTGTTAACATTTGAAAAATCATGATGTTCAATATGAACTTCAAAGGGCTTCAGTTTCTCTGTTGAAGCCACTGCCTTAATCTGGTGTCATTAGAGACATGAGATCCAAGAGAAGGACTTCTAAATGTCTAGTCAAAGGCTCCTAGTCTAGGCAGTATTCCCTCCTAGTCAACCTTACTTTGGCTGATGAAAAATTCTTTATTTGAACAGGTATTTTGAAACAGTCGTTATAGCAAAATAGTGTGCAGTGCTTTTTTCTTTCCTGCCTTTTTAATGATAAGGTCTCATCAATCTGGAATGTGGTAATCAATCTAAAATATATACATCATTTATTTTTACTGTAAATACATCCAATATTATCTCTTGAGGTTCATGGTAGGAGAGGGAAAAGCAATAATACATTCAGAAAGATGGGTCCTTTAATCAGTGCACTAAATTTGTGAACAGTAGAATGGAAGATGAAGAACTCCTGCTGAAGTCTTTTGGATGGCTGACTGACAGATCAATGCTGGGATCGGTAAGGAATTACCAAAGTAATGCAGTTGGAGTGTGAAATCCTGCTGAAATTCTTTCCTGTAGGAAGCAAATCAACTTGTTAATGGACAAGCCACTAACTGTTAATAGATTTGCTAATTAGCCTGAGGTAACCCCTTAATGATTTAGATGCTTTGATGTATTAATTATTTCACAGTACTTGCAGTCTAGTCTACTATAGTGACTTTTTTTAACTTAAAAAATCAACATGCAACAAAGAAAACGTCCACTTTTTTGTTGTTTATGAGATGTTGCCTATGTGATGCAATAACACCCATGTGTGGAAAAAGTGTGCATTCTTGCATCCATCAGAAGCTAGTATGCCTATTTAGTGTTTTCATTGCAAATTTCTCTTTTTAAAAATGATGAGTAACTGAAGCTGTGCAACTCCCTTTCACAAGAGGTTCCTCTTTAGCCCCCTTCCTGCGGTCTTTGTGCCAGGAGGTGGAAAGCTTTTCATTGAAGGAAGTATTTGGTGTGGCAGAATTTTTTTAAAGGAGTCAAAGTGTGGAGTTTTTAAAAAGAATTCTAGTTGTTTAAATGTTTTAGTATTGCAAACTCTTGATTTCAACTTGTATTTTAAATCAGTGTGAGTTGAACTGTATTTTAAATGTTGTACTGAGAATATTTAAATTGTATTTTTGTTTAGGTATGTTTGCTAGCTAGAGTCCTATGCTGGGGAAAAGGAGGAATAGTAAATAAATATGTATAACTTTATTTCTCCTATTTATGAAGTTCATAAGTGAATGTTTATAGTTAACATAGACCAAGTTACACCACCCATAGAAGCCTGGTCCAGGATGGATGCTGGTGTTACTATGAAAGTTACCTACTCCAATCAAATCCCAGATCACAGGTGGATGTTGGGAATTAGGGGGATGCTTTGGACCTCCAGGGGTTGTTGGAACTTTGCATTTCCTGTTGATTTTCCCCATTTTCTCTATTATTTCCATTAGAACTTATGGGCATCATTTTATGATGCTGCCCTTTCCCCAGGCTATTTTAAGGCCTGAAAAACGTTTTTTTTTGTTTTTTTTCCTATTTGGGAATTTCCTTGAAAGTTGATATATAGTTACCGATAAAAAGTTATCTTCTGGGAATAAAATGGTCCAGCTCTTCTGAAGCAATCTCCTCGCCTCCTAGAGCTTTAAGGGTATTTATGGCAAATTGTTGGATTAAAAAAAAAAACAAATGTGTCTTTGGATGCTGGGAGACCCTGGGGATCACAAAATTGACATTTGGGCCTGAAGTGGGTTGTGGATTTCACTTTCCCTACCACGGGTCTAGATAGACTCCTTCCTTGTACTTTCAACTAAAACCCTATGGTGACATTTTATGTTTTGATATTTAATTGGTGGAGAACTTTCTTGCTTGCAGAGCTTACCATTCTCTCTCCCTCTCTTGCAATCTACATTCATATCCATCTGGCTATTTGTGGGGCCCAGGGCCCATTTTAACCATATTTCAGGCTGGTGATGTCACGATGCCAGGGCTCTGCTGGTACACAGGCAGAGGTGAACCAAACAAACACCCAGCTTGCCAAACTGTTTAATTAAAGCAGCACTTGCTTTCTGGCTGTTTTATAGTCAAATTGTAAAACATAAAGATAGCACTCAGCCACAGAATATAAAACAAAAACTGATAGTAAACGCTGATCCAAGTTCAAGAGAACACCAGTCCAGTGGTTAAATGGTGAGAGTCCAAAGAGGAAAGTCCAAGGATCAAGAGTCTATATTGTAGTCAAAAACCAGTCCAGAGATTCAAGGTTCAAGAGTTCAGGCAACAGGTCAGGATTCCAAAAATCCACAAATCTGGGGGAAAACCACCAACATCCTCCACTACCAAAATAAGACAGATGTTTTTCTCCCAAAATCAATCTCAGAGCTAGCTCCTCATAACCAGTTAAACACAGCTGCAAACATATCTCTTGCATGCCTCTATCTTCAAGAGCTTTCACCTGTAAACTCTTACTTACAGATTACTCAGCCCTTTAGAACTAAGACTTACTTTAACCCCTTCCATCACAAACTGCTAATCCTGCCACCACCAAACACCATCCACTGTGGAACATGATATATGACAGGTTGGATTTATTTCTAGATTCACATACATGGGATTGTGCCATAGTTTCCCTTGCCAGGGTGGAGTGGGGTAAAGGATTGGGAAAGCTGCATGGAGTTGGCTGTTGGCTAGACTGATGAAGACAAAAAGAAATGTTTTTACTTATGTAGGGTGAGGAAAAGAAACTATTAGTTAGGTAGTTAACTTGAGAATAAAATACACAAAAGTGTAAATTGGATCACATTTTCTTTTATTTACTTAAAATATTTATTTTACCCATGCTCAAATGATAAAATTACATCCAGTAAAATATATATTTGCTGGCTGATGATAAATTAGTTGTAGTATATTTATCAGAATTAAAGATTTAAGAGACACTGCTAACATTTTCTTGTGTATCCCACTGCATGAATTAATGTTTGTGTGTGTGTGAAAGAGAGACAGAAGAATAAGGTTTATGTGCAAGACTTCATAAAACTTTAAACTTATAAATAATATAACATATATTCTGGAATTAAAGTCTGTGGTATTATTGTTTTGAATAAAAACATAACATTATTGTTAAGAAATATATTTTAAAAATACTTATTAAGCATACAGAGATGTTAGAAATAAGATTCCCTGAACTTCAGAGGTTGAGATATCAAACTGATTCAGAGAGTGATCATGGAAAGATGCAAAATAATTAGTGTGCCATGGTGAAATGCATTTCCTGTCAGATTATTTCATTAGATATTAAAGGAAGTATCATTAAATTAAAAATATTTTCTCCACAATTCCTTTCCTTTGTTTGCCCTGTAATGTTGCCTGGAAGAGTATACAAGTACAGTAGACATATTAAAGTAGCTCCAATTATTCTGAAAGGTCAGTTTTGTGATTTGAACACTAGACAAATTATGATAACATTTGTGTGGCTAAAATTTGCTTTTATTCCACTAATGGATAATGAAAGAAATTAGTAATGAAAGCATATTTAGCTTTTTGCAAAGGTTGGTGATTCCCATGCTCTTTCATGGGTTTTTGTCTAATAATATATCCAAATGAACTTCATTTCAATCAATATAAATGCCATCTCATATTTAGTTAATATTGACCCTTTCTTCCTTGGGCTTATCTCATGAACCCTATTTTTTCTTGTGCCCCAGAAACCTTCAATGTAATTGAATATTTCATTTTTTTTTCAATTAAAGTTGGAAGAAGAATATTTTCTTCCCTCCCCCTTTTAATCTTTCTGTCTGTATAGCTATCTCAAGTTACAAAAAATAGTTGAAAATCACATTAACATTAACGACAAGATGTTTTTCATAGAGTTTATTTGACATTGTTAGTTTTAGTACACAGGTCATTTTAAAAGTACAAAAGTAGGAAATTCTATCAGGGATCCCACATTTGAAGTAGTGTACAACAGTACTGTTCTTTTATGATTCCTCAGTAAATTTCAGTTTACATACAAAATAAACGGTCATTAATGTTGGAATGCGATAATGACCAGGCGGGAGGCAGGGTGTAGAAGTGAATGATGATGGCATTTTATTGTTGCCTAAGCAATGCTTATATAGGTTCTGGTGCTCTTCAGCAAAGTCTGCATAGCAACAGTGGGGGATTACATAACTGCCAAGTGATTGGTTGGACTCTCAAGGGTGAGGTAATCTACAGGTGAGGTCAGCTATAGGTGATGTCATCCTTCCTGTCTTCAAGGGTAATGTCCATACATGGTCAGTGGGGTAGGAACAGTGTATGTATCTGGGGAGTATGGCCTGTCTTTAGTCCTAGGTCATGATGTCCTGTATACTTGGCCAAAATGGTGTGAAGCATTAGTGTCAGGGGTCTGGAATTTGTCAATGGGCGTCCAGACTAGAATGGTGTGCCTATAAAAGCCTAGAGGCGCATTGTCACTTTAATGGGACATAATAATGTCATCACTCCTTCATCTCCCCCCCCTTTTTTTTTTAACAATTTGTATGTATAAAGGACATCATGTTTAGGAGGGGCTTGTAGGGGCCCTGGCTGGTAAAGCTGCCACAGGGATGGGATGTAGCAGCAGCATATGATTAAACAGCCAGTCAATAGTAAAGCAATTTGAACTGTTTTTTTGTAGTCGACAGGAAGTCAGGTCATGTATTAGGATATCATTTTGAGGTGAGGGGGGAAGGTCAGCAGAGCGTGAGACTAGCAAGAAGCTTATAACAATGGGATATATATTAAATGTAGCAGTAGCAGATTATTATATAAGCCATCAGTAGTTGTGTAGAGTAAACAAATTGGATAATAAAAGTTTTACCAAGCAGGTACAGCGTTTTGCTTAAAATGTTAAGCTAAGTCATTAAAAAAACAACATGCATAAATATTTTGTTGAAATTATTTGTGAGATTTGAAACAACACATAGAATAGACTGGAGGGTGAATGGGATTTTGAAGGCTTTGGTGCTATGTCATCTTTGTAGGGGCAAACGTAGCAAGCAGGAATCCAAAGCGCTTGATTTAAGAAGCCAATGACAGAGAATGTGTGATTAAACAATGTTGTCAAAAAGCAAGTTGTGTTTGTTAAAGTTCATAGGTTTATGACAGCTGAAGCAGGAACTCTTGGTTCTTGGCAGGGGGTTGGACTGGATGGCCCATGAGGTCTCCTTTAACTCCTTGACTCTATGATTTTAACTCAAATCGACCCGTCACAGCAGTATCTTTGACTTTAGGCGATGAGGGGAGCTGGGCCTTTTTACTCCGGATCTGGCAACCTGCATCAAGGGAGTAGAAGGGGGTAGGGAGAGGGAAATGTTTCTGGATCCTGGTAACGAAAGAAGAATCAGATAAAATTAAATTCAAATGATTAATGGTAAATAACACGTATAGGAAGGCCATTGGAAAGCGAAAGCTGCTGGAAAGCCTTTGGAAAGCGAAACCCCAAAAAGAGCAGCAAAGAGGCCAGGGGGTGACTCCCCCTTTTCTTTGTGTGTGAAAAGAAGCAGATGGTTTGTAGAGGTATGATTTGAACGCTCATCAATCGCGTTTGGTGTGGCTATTATATGGAATGTTAAAGATATGGGCAGAACATTGTGAACTTAGCATTGTAACATAAGGTATGTTGTAGCAGAGACGTTTATGAATGTAAAGGTAATTGTGTAAGGAAAAAATGAGAGAAAATGTGTGTTGTTTGTTTGTGTAAGTTGGTTTGTATTAAAATCTTTAGGGAATGTATTTTGAGCAATGTTATGGGTGAGTGGTTTTAATCTGTTGAAATATATGTGAATGAGTGAGACAATGATCAACAGTAAATCTGTTGAAGGATTTTAGTGATTGTGTAATGAGAAATGGGTAATAGGTTTTGTAGTTTGAGGATCAAAAGGCATGACTCTCATAGGGCTGTGTTTTGTTGAAGAGGAAGGATTGTGGTAGCTATTAATCAATCAATCAATGATTTATTATGGTCTTTGATCAGGACAGTATAGAATGGGCATCGGTGTGTGTAAGGAAGGGAATTGTAGTTTTTTATGGAGGCAGAATGAAAGCATATTTAAAAACATCTTATAATATCGTATAAAAGAGACAAATTAAAAGAATAAAACAGACTAACTAAGCATAAATCAAAAGGTAAACAATTATGAATCAAAAGTCATTTTAAAAGGAACAGAAAGGGAGGAGGCATTGGTGTGATTGTTGAAATGAGAGCCTAGAGTCTGGCCGTGTCTGGGACGGCTTATCTTGTTTGTGGAATGTATGGCCCCCCTTTTTGGGCAGCGTGTGTCGGCTTGGTCTCTCTTGTAAAGGGGAGAGACTCTCTGATGGATTTTAGTGTGTAAGGTAGATATGATGTGTGAATAAAGCAATAAATGTCTGGTTTTGAGTATCGTTTTAGTAACGTTTTTATGAAATAGGCATTTTAAACCTTTGTTAAAATAAAGCAAGGAACATGGGTGTGGCGTTTGTCTTTAAGAAGTGAGTGTTGATTTTAGTATGTTGTGTTTGATATGGAGGGGGGGGGAAGTGTGGTCTCTTAGGAAAGGAAGAAGAACATCAAATAAAGCTATGATTTGTAGACTTAATAAACTCAATCTTAAAATGAGAATGTTTTTTAACGTGTAATATGATTAATAACATAGCAAGATATGTTATCATGTAAGCATGTTTTATTAATCAACACTTTGTAAGAAGTGTGTTTTTGTGAAGCCGATTGATTTGTAAGCATTAGATGAAAGGCATGGAAATCAAGCATGTAATCGTTTAGGTGTGATTAAAATTTAAGATTGTATGAGTTGAATGTGATGTGATTTGAGTCATGGTTTAATTTTATTGTTGGTGGAGTTTAGAATGTGTTTTAGTTGTGAACTATAGATTTTAAGAACCACAACTCTTGATTATGAAATCAACACCAACTCTGTCAATATTTAAATTGTTGTGTATGGGTATGTGTATCAAATTTGATCAAGCAAATGAAAATCAATCTCAGAAAATCATATTAGACATGTATATCACAATTTAAAACAATAGCAAAATTATAACTATGAAACAATAACAATGAAAACAATCTTAAGCAGCTTTTTAGTTGAGGGTTAATATAATATAAAGAACTGTCTGAAAGAGCCGTAGCATGAGGAAGGTTGAGAATCACTATTTAGATGTTGTATCGTGGTTTTTATCATATCTTATAGTTAATCAATGTTGTTTAGTGTTAATGAAAATGAAGTTTGATAACTTTTAAAGGACTGTGTATTGTCTATCTCTTATTAAAAATTAAAACCTTGAAAGCTTTTTTTTTTATCAAAACACTCTTTAAAAGAATGAGGACTCTCTATTGATCTTTGACTGTATATTGTGTATGTATTATAACTCTGGAACTTCTGATTGAACAGAAGTTTATTCTAAAAATAATTTTGTAACAAATGTTCATTTAATGATAGTATAAGTTTATCAGAAGGCGTTTTTTAACCATATTTATCACAGGAGCTTTATTTTGTGCTGAATGGAAATGTTTTAATGTTGTCTTTTGAAGGGGGGGGGGGTGTTAAAAAATCATACCGACATAGCCGTATCTTAGCTAATGCCGATTGTAACTATGGGAATGAGATAGGGGTCGTTAAAGTGTCTCACCAATGATGTATTAAGAGAAGTAAGGAATTTGCGACCTGACGGTCTATCCAGATGTGGCATAGGCACTGTTTATTTATGTAACACCCCCTGTAAAAGCATGTGACTTTTTAGACTCAAAATCTGGGAGGTGAATTATGATATTGATGATTGTTTGGTGATCAATGTCAGATTTTTCATCCGCCATTGTTGCGGGATTGAATGACATTATCGGAAGCTCTGGTTGGCCAGCTGTTTTAGTGAATGTGTCGGAGCCATAAATTAGGTCTGGAATCACGGCTGTTGTGTTTTGAATGTAATCAGTGGAGGATACAGCTTCCCCGAACCCTATCATGTCATGAAGGGTTATGCTTTCTTGGCCCCCAGCATTTTGAATGGTCTGAGGAATCATGTCTCTCAGTGGCTGGGGCTGTAAAAACTTCTCAAGACTTGGCTGTTTATTTTCAAGAGAAGTGGAGGGGAGATTTGGATCGGCGGGGGATGATTTAAAAGCAAAGACACATGAAGGCAGGATAGGGAGGGCTATCTGTGAACATCCCATCTCGAGCGGGGTAAAAAGAGGATTTATGATCTGAGTTGGGAGAGGTTGATTTGCAATCGGAGCCACAGGTGGGCGATTACCTGTCACTCCCAGGAGAGTGAGTGTTTCACAACATTGCTTCCACAGCAATAATTGTTGTATTGTCCCCTGGGGTTTTTCAAGAAAGGTTTGACCTATCCTGACCCAATCCGATGGGTTCAATGAACCTTGTTCTGGATACCATAAACAATGATATCTGATTTCTCCAAGTAAATCGTTTACCTGGTCCTGATTTACTTCAAAATACCCTGCCTGTCTTAACAACCTGTACAGTTCTTGTGCATGCCTCAGCTGCGGAACTGACATACTTAAGCCCATAACTTACGATTTGTGGGAGTGAGAAAACTCACTGAAGGTGCGCACCTTGTAGCTATTCCAGCGGTAAGCATGGGATGGAAGGCCTGGATCCTATCACGTCGTCGGCCACCAGATGTTGGAACGCGATAATGACCAGGCGGGAGGCAGGGTGTAGAAGTGAATGATGATGGCATTTTATTGTTGCCTAAGCAATGCTTATATAGGTTCTGGTGCTCTTCAGCAAAGTCTGCATAGCAACAGTGGGGGATTACATAACTGCCAAGTGATTGGTTGGACTCTCAAGGGTGAGGTAATCTACAGGTGAGGTCAGCTATAGGTGATGTCATCCTTCCTGTCTTCAAGGGTAATGTCCATACATGGTCAGTGGGGTAGGAACAGTGTATGTATCTGGGGAGTATGGCCTGTCTTTAGTCCTAAGTCATGATGTCCTGTATACTTGGCCAAAATGGTGTGAAGCATTAGTGTCAGGGGTCTGGAATTTGTCAATGGGCGTCCAGACTAGAATGGTGTGCCTATAAAAGCCTAGAGGCGCATTGTCACTTTAATGGGACATAATAATGTCATCACTCCTTCACATTAATATCAGCGTTCTTGATCCATATAACAACTATAAGTGGAGTTTTCTTTCTGCAGTATATGTCCTTAGAGCAAATTATCGTTGGCTTATTTAAACCATTTTAAAAATATAAAGGTAAATAATATATGCTGGATAACCTATTAAAATGCAGAATTTCATTATCTTAAATTTGATTTGTGTCAAAACAAGGCTTTTAGAAAAGGATAGTATTGAAATGTGTCATGTGATCCAATGTTATAATTAGACAGCCTTTTATGTTTTATAATTGAGAACTAGTATAATAAGTGAGTCATTTCCAAATGAGGTGGTAAACTGAACTGCCCCCGGTTCTAAGACTTATAGTTTGGTGCTCAAGTGAATTTTATTCTCAGTCATGCGAGGACTCTAGAATTCCTTGCATTCCTTGCAGTGTGCTTTGTAAGATCCTTCTAAAATAATACTTTTTTCTTTTTTTCTAAAAATGAAAGTTTTTCAGTAAAATACAAAGACTAGGGCGTTGGAGGGTTCAAGGGGATGGAAAGAAGGGAAATGGTATGGTATAAGGAATGGTATAAGGAAGATGAGACTGGCTATGATTCTACTAAGAGACGAAGCGGATTTTTATGTAGTTTGTATTTGTCGTATAGTTATATGTTGTTGATACTGGCCTTTGTAACTGTCTTTTTATGTGTACTGTACACCGCCATGAGTCGCCCGTAAGGGCTGAGAATGGCGGTTAATAAGTGCATCAAATAAATAAATAAATAAATAAATAAATGGAAGAAAAAGCGAGGAAACAGGTAATAATAATAGTAATAATAATCATAAACAGAAAAAAGAAAAAAAGTGTGTTGACTTCCAATCCTCTTCATCATGTTTTGTTATTTATGTAGCGCCTTTATTTCATGTTTCTTTCACTCTTCAGCTTTTCTTTTTTTTCTTTTCTTTTTTTTGTAATCCTCAGGGTAGGTTGGTTCATGATTCCTTCTGTTTTATAGTAACATTTTCAATTTTTCTTGATTCATCTAGTTCATAAGTAAGGTCCAGTCTGTCAGCTTTTTAGGTTTGTTTTGTCCTTTTGCTAGTTGTTGTGTCAATCTATCCATGCTCATTAATTGTATCATTTGTATTAGCCATTCCTTCAGTGTTGGGGTTTCTTTTGTCCTCCGATGTCTTGAGTATACATTTCTGGCTGCAGTTGTTAAATAGTTGAATAGGATTTATTTATTTCTCTCTAACTATGTCATTGATCCCCAGTAAGAAATATTTCGGTTTCATTTGCATTTTTATCTGTAATAATAGTTTTTTTCTTGTTATTTTTTTCTTGTTTTTTTCTGGTTTATGGTGGTATAGATTATGGGAATTAGGCCCGAGAGTCTGAATGCTAGGGCAACAAATCCAATCAGAAGGGGTTGGACGTTGCAGGCTTCTGAATTCCTTCCATTCCACAAAAGAATCCTGAAATCATATCTACATTTTTTAGAGCCAAAGTTAAAAGATCTGGGTTCTGAACAAAATTTACTATAAATAGTGAATTTTTTTTACTGTAAAAATCAAACTATTAATTTAGTGTACTTGTTTAAATGTACTATTTAAAGTTTCGTCTATGAAAAAATTGCACAAATGACTAAGTTTCTATCATGAGTGACTTACAATTTGATCACTGACAATCTGACATACAGCTTTTAATTTCATTTTGTAGCTTTCTGCTATATATCTTTCTTAGGTTTTATGGGCTTAATATTTAATGATATTTATTTATGTGTAATTTGCAGCTTTGGCCATAGTAACTGAAGTCAGATCATTTATCTTGGTTTGTTAAGCCAAGATATCCATTTTTTTTTTTTGCTCATATGTGCAACTTCTTTGGTTTACCACTTACACCAAGCTGCAGTAACATAGGGAATCTCTAGTAAGAAATTGTTACGCAGTTTAGATGGACCAGAATAGACCAGTGTTTACCAGCTTTATGGCAAGTCATCATCTGAAAGTTCCTTTCAAATCTTGGCTTATTCCAAAAGTGGGAACCAGAATTTCGATGCCCTATAATTAATTAAAGACTTTCCAATTTAATTGGACCTTGGTGTGAATCAAACAGAGAGGTTATATTTATGGACAAGCCTAGACATATCTGTTCTTACTATGCTGAAGATACAATTGCCTGAAATGGGCCAGTCTCGTCTCAGAGTTCTCTGAAAATGTATGTGAAATGAAATACAGTGTTCCTCATAGGAAATGATGAAAAAACAAAGTGAATAATGAAAGCAATGGCAGTTATGCACATTTGTGCTGACTTTTAAACTAAACACATAAACTAATAAACAAATTATTAGAAATTTATAGGAGGAGAAGGAAAATTAAAGCTTTCATAGCAGATATTAGTGAAAATAGGCTTCAATAAAATGTACATTGAAAGACTCTCTAATGCACATTTTCCTTAAAGCCTATTTTCACTAACATCTGCTCCCTGAACAATTCAATATTGTCCATCTTTATCTCAGAGCAAACCAGAAAACTAAGGCTAAAGATTTCCATTCAGCTTATAACAATTAAGCTATCCCTGTTGTGAACTTATACCTAATAAAGATCTCATCACACTAGAGAATGAATCCACTTTAAATCCGGTTGCTGCCTCCTGCAGAATTCTGGAGTTTGTAGTTTAGGGAGGAGCCATTAACCGTCTCACTAAACTCTGCAGGAGGCAGAAACCAGATTTAAAGTGGATTCATTCTCAATGTGATGAAGTAGATAGTCAAAAATAAGGTAATTGATGCACATATGTTTCAAATGTTTGTTGTACATATTGGTTTCTTCCTTAATTTTTCTCCTGTAATTTATGTTTATCTACAAGCTAAGAATAATCTCCATGAAAGCTAATGTTGGTGTTTTTCTTTTGTTTTCAAACTGCTTCTTCTCGTTGGTTTAGAGATCTATTAATATGCATGCACTATACTTTTATAAGTACTTTGAAGACAAAAGGTGTTCCTAACATTTCTTTGAGCCTTTGCTGTGTTGTTACGCAATTCATATTTTTCATTTGAATGATTTACTTTTATTACAGTTAATTGGTTCCCATGTGTAAAGAAAGTGAATATATCATTACATGGCAAGTAATTTTCTTTCATTTTATACTCTTGCTGTGAATAGCATTTGTTTTTAAAATCAAAGGTATTATCTGTTCTACAATAGGCAAAATTGTTCCCACTGACAGTTCATTACATTGCGGTTTACAAATCCTAACAACTGCAGGATCAGTCATCACTTCTAGTTAACTTTCTTGCATGTTCACATATCCATGACATGATTTTTTTTAACTTGGTGGTTTGTACTTCATCTGTAATTTCATTTTATAAAAAGAACAATGTTAGAAGTAGAGTGATTGACCAGGATACGGATCTTGGGGTTACAGTGAATGGCGACTCAACTGGGAAAAGGGGGGGGGGAATCCATGTGGGGCTTTATTAGAAAAACAGCAGAAAATAAAAGTGCTAATCTTACAGTGCTTTTATACAAACCTGTGGTGGGTCTACAGTTAGAATATAGTACTGTGTGTTATTCCATTAAAAAGGATATTCTAAGGCAGTGCATGGAAATGTATCAACATTTTTGAGGAAGTCTTAATTCCAGGCGGTTTTCCTGGTCTTTAGTAAAGGGAAATATACACAATGTGGCACAGCTTTACACCAGGGGTATTTGTAAGTGTCCCTGTGTCTTAGCAGAAATACTCGTAAATAGATTTATATCTCATATGTTGCTTCCTATGGGAGATCTGAGTCTATGTCAGGTATTTTCTTTTTATTTCAAGATTTGTAGTACTTCGGAAGACAAAAAGGCAACCCTCGTCAAATAGTATCTCATCTGGGTTGATCAATATATATTTATTTACCTTATTTATACCCCACCTTTCTCTGTCCCAAAGGGAACTCAAGGTGGTTTACATATGGCAATTATTCAATGCCTTGGAACATATACAAACATTAAGCTTAAAACCAATTGAATTAAAATACATATTAAACATTTAAAAGCATTTCATTCAGTGTTAAATCACGTCATCCAAAAATCATAATCCAAGGCCGTTCCGTAATCACTGCTCATATTCCAGTCTATTACTGTACTTTGCTATTCTCTGAATGTCTGATCCCAAAGCCAGGTTTTTACTTTCCTACTAAAGGCTAGGAGGGAGAGGGCTGATCTACTGTCACTGGGGAGGGAGTTCCATAGCAGAAGGTCCACCACTGAGAAGGCCCTGTCTCTTGTTCCCACCAGACACGCTTGCAAGGGTGGTGGGACCAAGAGCAGGGCCTCTCCAGATGATCTTAATCTCAGAGGTGGTTCATAGGGGAAGATACGTTTGGACAGGTAAACTGGGCCAAAACCACTTAGGGCTTTATAGGCTAAAGACAGCTCTTTAAATTGTGCTCAGAAGCAAAACAACAACCAGTGGAGCTGGTGCAACAGGGGGGCATCCACTGTGGCAGCCAGTGGAGCTGGCAACAGGGCGGTCACCAGTGGAGCTGGCGCAACAGTATATGTATCTCATATACTGCAGAAAATTTATGTGCACAAAAGAGAACCAACAATAGCTGGTTTTTTATTTGCCAATCTGAAAGAACATACGAAGTCTTGACTCAGATCAAACTACTGCCCATGAGGACATTCTCTTTCTCATAGTTGTCAACCAAATGTCTCATGAAAACTCATAGGCAGAGCTTCAGCTTAGGCAATCCCTCGCTGTCCGAGTATGATGGCCTTCCAAGTGTAGTGTCTTGGAGGTGTATACATAGTTGACTATGGAGCCCTATTCTTGACCCACATGCTCTTCCACAGTGAGGTTTCCAGATGGAAGGCGGTCCCAGTTAGTTGGCTTGACGTGCTTTCCTCTTGGCACGTTTCTTCCTTTCGCCCCTCAATTCTTCAAATTCCACAGCACTGAAGGTATTGGGTTGCTGTCAGTTTTCTGGGTTATATGGCCATGTTCCAGAAGCAGTCTCTCCTGACATTCCACCCACATCTATGGTAGGCATATTCAGAGGTTGTCAGGTCAGATGGAAACTAGGCAAGTGAAGTATATATATCTTGTAATGTCCAGGGTGGGAGTAAGAACTCTTGAGGCAAGTGTGAATGTTGCAATTGGCCACCTTGGTTAGCATATAATGGCCTTGTAGGTTCAAAGCCTGGCTGGTTGCTGTCTGGGTTGATTCTTTGTTGGGTGGTATTAGCTGGACTTTATTGATTTTTGTCTGGAATTCCCCTGTTTTTTTTTTTTTTTTAGTTCTTTCTCTCACCCTTGACATTCCACATTCCTCACTTGCCTAGTTTCCGACTGATCTGACAACCTCTGCCATAGATGTGGGTAAAACCAGGGCCGTAACCAGAAAAAAAATTCGGGGAGGGTTGACAATATTGGGGGAGGGGTTGAAAATTTGGGAGGGGGGGGTTGAAAATTTCAGGGAGGGTTGAAAGTTTTGGGGGTTGGGTGGGGTTGAAACCTGCCTCCTAGCTCATGCTGAAGCAAAGAGCACAGCAGGAGGCAGAGCAACCTTCCATAGCCTGCAGTTCCACCCCTGTGAACCACCTCCACCAAGAGCATTCAACACACACACACCCAACTTGGTTGCTTCACTACATTGGCTATTGCTGCAAGTAATGACACTGTGAATAAATTGTCGATATTTGCTTGAGATAGTGCTTACAGTTCTGGAGGGATTCTTAATTTTTTGCATCTCATAGACTTAGCATGGGGATTTGGTTAACCAGTTAAAATTCATGAGTAAACTAGGTTTTTTTAAAATATCTGAAACATTTCGGGGGGGGGGGGGTTGAACCCCTAAAACCACCCCCTCGCTACAGGCTTGGGTAAAACATCAGGAGAGATTGCTTCTAGAACATGGCCATACAGCCCGAAAACGCACAGCAACCCAGTGATTCCAGCCATGAAAGCCTTCGACAACACATTTATGGTATTGCTTCCTAGTAGCCAGTACAGTAGACTTTACTAGCAATGGAAAGGCAGTTTTAAGGGGAAAGGGGCAGGAAAGTCTGTTTCTGCCAATTTTGTTGCATGTTTCTAAATCTGGACCCAATGTACATTATTCATATCACATTGAAGTTGAAATATGGAAGACAATTAGGTTTAATGTCTAATAGTTTGAACATCCATTGTGTCCTTCAGGATGATGATTCTTGGTGACTGGCAATGAATATTGCATAATATTCCTTTCTGAAATTTTAGAGGAGAAAAATAATTGTGCTTTTAAATCTTGATATGTCATTTAATCCAGTCCTTCACAACCCATTCAGATTTCTGGGGTCATAAAGTAACCCGTTTGAGATAATCTTTCCTTCTCTGTTGTAAGGATACCTTACAGTAAAGCAGAAACACCTGCTTAAAATACATCAAGGACAGCAATAATCCAGTTATCGGTAAGAATACAATGCAAACATAAAACCAGTGAATACTATAGTAATGTATTTCAGCCTCCACACTTTCCCCCCTATTCAATTAAGCAATCGGTGTCTATTAGGGGAATAGCATCACACCACTACCAAACTTAGGGAAAAAGATCAGCAACTTTTGTATGAGTAGAACTTGACAGCTTTTAACTTAAAGGCAGCACATGAAAGAACTTGTAGTTGTTATTAATTTTTCATTGAAATCTCCAACCCAAAAGTTAATTTAGTAATGAAAGCAGCAAGGCTCTCCTAAAGAAAAATAGAAATGAAGTTATTTTTAATGCACTATTGCTGTAAAAACCACATTTTCCTACTTTTTTCTACTATAGTTAACTTCAGAAGACAATGGGACAAGATGAGAATGTAGGATGTCTTGGAACATTTTTTTTAAATTACCAGTATTCCTAAGTGTAGGATTTGGCATCTTGTCTAGAGATTCAAACTGTTCCTTCCCAGCAAAAGAATAATTTATGGGCACAATCTTCTGTCTTACTATCATAGAACCCAGTCCATCTTTGTAATGTCAGGAAAGAGAACAAACTGCTCATATGAATCATGCAGAATGTCATGAAACGTATGGTTTGTGTCATTTGCTTTGAGGTTTGTTGGTTTCCACAATGAATTGATGACATTTATTTATTTATTTATTTATTTGCTATATTTATATACCGCCGTTTCTCAGCCTAGCCGGCGACTCAACGCGGTTTACAACATAATATAACAATCAACAGTATACAGTTAAAAGCATAAAAAACATAAAAAACATAAAAACACAATTCATACATCAATACCAATCCAGTTCGACTCTTAACTAAAAACGTGATCCAGTTCGTCATCCATGTTGCCAGTCCTTTAGTCAGTTACCATTCGTTGCATTGGGTTAGCCAAATGCCTGCTTAAACATCCAGGTCTTCAATCTTCTTCGGAATATCATCAATGAAGGGGCTGATCTTACCTCCAAGGGCAGGGCGTTCCATAGCCGCGGGGCCACCACAGAAAAGGCCCTGTCTCTCGTACCCGCCAGCCGCACCTGTGAAGCAGGCGGGATAGAGAGCAGGGCCTCCCCAGAAGATCTTAGGGTCCTGGCGGGCTGATAGGCTGAGATACGTTCGGATAGGTAAGTTGGGCCAGAACCGTTTAGGGCTTTAAAGGCCAACGCCAGCACTTTGAATTGAGCCCGGTAGCAGATCGGCAGCCAGTGGAGCTGGTGCAGCAGAGGAGTTGTATGCTCCCTGCGCTCCGCTCCCGTTAGTATCATGGCTGCCGAACGTTGGACTAGTTGGAGCTTCCGGGCCGTCTTCAAAGGCAACCCCACGTAGAGAGCGTTGCAGTAGTCCAAACGGGATGTAACCAGAGCGTGGACTACCGTGGCCAAGTCAGACTTCCCAAGGTACGGGCGCAGTTGGCGCACGAGTTTTAACTGTGCGAATGCTCCCCTGGTCACCGCTGAAACCTGGGGCTCCAGGCTCAGCGATGAGTCCAGGATCACACCCAAACTGCGAACCTGCGTCTTCAGGGGGAGTGCGACCCCATCCAACACAGGCTGTAACCCTATACCCTGTTCGGCCTTGCGACTGACCAGGAGTACCTCTGTCTTGTCTGGATTCAATTTCAATTTGTTCGCCCCCATCCAGACCGTCACAGCGGCCAAGCACCGGTTCAGGACCTCGACAGCCTCCTTAG